>NC_084982.1:20975854-21275854 GCF_963691925.1 Scomber scombrus | reverse complement strand
AACGATGATAGCTAAATAATTAAATCTAAATAGAAATGTTAGTAGTAATAATGAATTGTATGTCAGTACTACACTCTAGGGTATGCATTCTGCTTTCTTGAGACAGTGATGGAGTCCTGCCTGAGACAGCATCATGATATCACATTTACAGCACTGTCATCAAAATATTACTGATAGATTGACACTAACTCAACAACACTCACATTGATGTCTCACAGTCAATGTCAGTAATGCAGCCTGGACTATTGTGGAGCACAGCTGAATGTTAAAACCAGTGATACTGTATTTTGCTTTGTACTTCATTTAGATTGTCCTTTTATCCCGTGTAAATTATCAGAGCAACTGTGCTTTATTGAATTCTCCTAATATTACTTTTTCTTCAGTGTCTCCCAGTAGTATTGTGGTAATGATGGTAGATAAACTGCACCAGTTTTCCCAGGGATTGTCCAGTCTTTCTACAAATAAAACCTTCTGCCATCAGAATAATTTAAAATATACTATTTTGACATGAAAAAAAAATCAATATATTGGCTCTTTTTTGTGCATATTGTCTCATCGCAGATGGAGAATACAGCCATTTTTGTGTGAATTCCAAAAAAAGATGATCAGCATTAGATTTAATGAGTCATTACAAATTACATAACATAACACAACATTACATAATAGCCTGGGCTCAGTTGTCACAGTAATCAATATTGGTTCAAAAAGGAGTATGATATGTTGGTATTTTCTTTGCCTCGCACTGCAGAGCTTTGCCTACTCATATTTTATTTTTGTGCCTATTTCAGTGCAATGATGCAAAGGAAGGAGGACATGCTGTTAAATGGGAGTTGCAAAAGACATAGGAGACTTTTCAGAGTCACATCTAAAGTGACACTTTTCTTATGATTATAGCAAGAAATGCCAATCTCATCTTAGTGACTCATCTCATCTCATGTCAAATCTGTGCAGTTGCTTGTAAACCCTTTACATAAAAAGAGAGTCTGTCATGCCCCTATATGCACTTCAGATCAAAGCAAACAAAATCAGTATCAGTAAGTCTTGAAATACTGAAATGTATAGATTTTTAAATTTACTTGTGGGAAAAAAAACAGTTCTGTTGTGGTCAGTCTTCAGTGCTAAACTTTGAAATATTACGATGGGAAAGTATATTTAGCTGCCCTTGTTTGCATTGATAAAACAGCACAACGCCTCAATCAACATCATTGTAGTTATGCGTATAGCAGTTAGTACTTCTGATATGTCCTTTATGTCTTGATTCTCTTCCTGCCAAAGGTCTTACTTCCTCAGAATAAACCAAACTGACTCAAAGCTTGATTAAAAAAAAACACATAATAGGGGGATCAGATGTACATGTGAAAGGTGACAGCTAAAATGAGAGTAACATCCAGTTCACATCTCTCACTTCGACTGACATTTAGACAACACATTAGTCCGTACTCTGGTATTTTTATCCCTGATACACTCGACCTAAACCATTACATCCATCATTAATAACCTCATTTAGTAATAGCTCATGATTACTTGACATTTAGTGCAGAATCAGCCCATTTGTTGATGGTAAAGTGTGGAGCATGAAAAAAAAAAAAATCTTCCTCACCAAGAAAACAGGTCAATTTGAATATCAAGCACAACACACAATAGATAAATGCCATGCTTTGTTAGCCTTCCTGCTTAAAAAGAATGACGCCTCTGAAGCTAGTTTAGGCAGTTCGAGTAACACTGCAAAAATTACACACAATACACTCTACGCATATTCTGTACACACATAGCCATAGCTTTACTACTATTATATTCTGTTTAAGCTGTCACACATACATTCAGTCTGTCACTGCAAGTAAAGCTGCTCCGCTGCTCACAATGCAACCAACTGCTGCTGCTCACTATTCCATTTCATCCTCTTGTAGGCTCTGAATCTGAGGTTTCCGCCCAGCAGGAAAGTTTGGTACTCTCTGATCCCTCTTCTCTCTTATTGTACTAAGCTTCTAAGTGTGATCTCTCGGAATCGGGGACTGTACTGTATAAATATTTAGACAGTTGTCTAGGCAGTTGCTAATCGTTTCATATGAGTAGTCATATGTGAATGGACTTTTATTCCCTCCATCCTCAAGTATGCACTATTTGTACATTTTAACTCTATCAATACCGCACAAATGTATATAAATGAAAGATTGAACCAATAGCACATTTTTCTGTCAATCAATATATTCATTTATCTACAGTAAGAATGAAAATTTGGACTTAAACCTGTATCAGCTCATTTCAACGGTTGCTTGTCAGCAGCAGAAACATAAAACCAGAAATCATATTACAAACTTTTAAGATGATATCTTGAACTTCTTATCAAACAGTATTTTTTTTCCACAACCAGCAGTTACAGAGCAACATTATCATTCATTTGGAACCGTGTTTCTGTCCATATGATGAATTGAAGTCCAATATTTACTTTCCTTTAGCTCTGCTTTTGGTCTCTATCAGAGAAATATCTACATCCTTACCTGCTAAATGCTCCACTATATTCACCAGCTAGTCAGTAACTGTGTCTGTTTGCCATTTGGTGCTGAGCAGGTAGTGTACAGTAAATGAAAATGACACCATGAGAGCAGTGAGAGTGAACCAAAACAGTAAAATTACAGGGCTGACAACTAAACAATGAGCTGAAATCCACCATGAAGCTCCATAAAGCTGAGCGGAGCTGCAGAGTCAGATGATAATTCTCAGTAGGTTCGTCACCTCGTGCATTGCCTCTGACATTACACAGTCATTTTGTTGCATTTTTATTATGAAAAATATAGATTATACCTGCTTTAAGTTATGTTAAAAAGTCCAAACTAAGCTTTTTGACTTTAAATACTCTCGTACTTAAGGGTGCAACAGAGGCCAAGTCCTAGAACAGTAGTACAGACAGAGGTGGCTTCACACATTTTGAAATATGTTTTGTGTCTGTATCATTGGTCATAATAAATGAGCAGCTTTCTTATACGTTATGGCTTACATTTCGCCTCAACAAATTGAATGTTCTTAATGTCGTTTTGTATTGATCTTGTTTGCAATCACTTTTCATCTGTTTTCATAACCTCGACTAAATTCCCCTTATTAAACCGTGAGTTTTCTCTGATGCTGGCTACCTCCTCTACCAGCAGCAGAAAATAGCCACTTCATTATTATTTTATCCCTATTTATAAATCTGTTTTCTTTTTTATTTTGAGTTTAATTGCATGGAGATATTAAACATTTCACAGACACACAAACAAATCCTGCATGCCTTTGCAAAATAACTTTAAGGATGTTTATTTTAAGAGTGAACAGTTGTACGAATGCATTTATCTGACTGGCTGTTCATACGTGTCATTAACCTTGTAATCACTTGAGAGCTGGTCTTAAAGTTTCCTCCAACACTTCTACTGTCAGTAGGAGTAAATGGCTTGATACATGTGTTTTGTTTTAGCAATGAAGTCTTTTATTCTTAAGTTAGCACTTTAGAGCATTTTAAAGCGGAATTCTTAAATGTTTGATAAATATGTGCCCTGATTCTTTCCAGCAAATTGAGCTATCCGCTTGGTTGGATTTATCACATTCTCTTTTGCTATGGGCGCCCAAGTTACATGTACACAGCAAGTTCAGTTGTGTCCCTTTCTCCTGTAGTGGTGAAAGACTTCAAAGAGTTCACTATATTATTTACTAGCTATGATGCTTTTGTAAATAATTCACATTCTAGGTGTTGACCCTGAACAATGGTTTGAGTTGAGTGAAAGGTACTTTGAGTAAAGGTTTGTTTCTGAATGTTAACAATTTTACTATGATGCATGAATAGCAAGTTGCACTGCTTAGTTGAACTTACCTGTGAGACAGATAAATGGGAGTGGTACAAAAATCAATTTTACAGAGTGAAAGTGGCCTGCCCTAACATCTGAGTCCTAATCTTTCTTTTAAAGAGATAGGTTCACATTTTTTCATGTCATGTCCTTGTCGCAATCCTTCCTCTTTTTCATGCTGCCAATTAGATTCCTTCCTAATGTGCTTCCAGTGGAAGAGATGGGGGCCAAATCAACAGTATTATAACATTTATTTGAAGTTAATATGAGGCTTCAGAAGATAGTAAAGAGATATTTTGTAAAAAAAAGAGAAAAAGATTGTAAAAAAAACACACTAATGTTGTCAGATACTCCCCTCATTTGATTAACTCAGATTGCTGAAACATTTTATCTTTGGCCAGTGTTAACAGGAGGAATGATTGTGGCAAGCAAATTGCCACCATCATTTTAATGGTTGTGTGGGCACCTGACTATTGTTTTATGACAGACATGAAAAAAAAAGTGAAACTATCCTTTAAATTAGGAATCAGATGTTGGCCAGGCCACTTTCAAATTGTACATTAACAGAATAGCTCAAACACTGAATTGGTTTAAGATGGTTGTGGATAATGTGAATATATCCTTTAAGTTTGTGTGCACTGTGGCACTTATAGTACTGAATGGTAAGCAATTCATGTTTTATGCAAGGTACATTTCTTTGTGATCTGCAAATAATGACATGTTGAATTAATAACAACGATAATAACAGAAAGAAAAGCACCGTCACCAAATGCTTCCTAGAGAGCATAGCTGATTGCGATTGCATTTGATTGGACTTGGACACTCAATGTCAGCCCGTGCCAACCCCACTCACGCCAGCAGAAATAATCCCCCGAATGTCTCTGATGTGATGAGGTGTGGCTGCCTCTCTCTGCACTCGGCTTTGCCAGGCTCTCTAATGTATTTGATCTCAAAATATATGGATCTATTTCTGCCACGTAAGGGTAATCTGGACTTTTATGCGGCAATGATTTCCATGTCATAGCACAACTTGTCAAAGGCAATGTGTTTGCCCTCTATGGAGAACACACTGATTTAAGCTATTTTGGGATTTGAATTATGGTTGTCTTTTGAGTGCATTTGCTGAGAAGTAGCAGAGAAAAATCTCATTACTGACGTGGAAGTGAGAAATTGTCTCGCCAGTTCATCGTCTCCAGCAAACACATATTTTAACAGTTTTTTTTTTCTTTTTAAATAGTGTCTGACTCTGACATAGTGAAACCAAAAATGATAGAGAAAACATTTGCATACATTGCTCTTTATATTCTTATAATACAGCCTCTGAAAAACAAGCAATGTCAAACATGCACATTCCCACCCACCCTCTGTCTCCGAACAACATTCAATTATCTCACTTGATTAACTTTTCATTACAACAACTCAAACAAACAAACACTTTTCTCTGGGGTGAAGAAGCCTGTGGTAAGTGAAGCCCTTGTTCTGAAATGACTACCCATGAATACAGCTCAGTGATTTTTTTTAGTGTTTCTCAGGTTGAAAATGTGCTGCCAACCAGCCTCGTAGACTGTAACATATTAGCATATTTATTAAATTTTTGCTCCTCTAATGGATGGAACATTTACAGTAAGTAGTCAAAGTGATGGCCCTCGTCTCTGGTGATACACTGTGTGTTATTCTACCTCACCAGAGAGGATGGGCTTGGTATTTTTAATAGCACTTTATTTCCTACTTCTGCTTTGCAATACAGATGCATCTGTTGATTAAAAGGTCATTTTCAATGAATTTGTAAAAGTATAACGAATACTAAACTTGTCTCATTTTGAATTCTGTGTCAGATTTTGCTTTGCTGTTTGAGCCGTTGAAGTTCCAAGTCTTGTTATCCTGGTAACCCTGGTTAGGATTGACTGCCAGGCCCTTCTACACACTATTTAAACAAGAGCAGACACTGGCAATCAATATTTCATGCATCTTACTTTGTTGTTCCACAGTCTGGCAAGATATTGTCACTCATATCATTACTCTCCCTAATACGAGGAAACAATCTGGTGTCATCAAATCCTATTACAGCGGATTTTCTTCCTCAGGAGTGGTTAGAATTAAAATTTTATTGTTTGCTGGAAGATTTCGACACCCACACCCATGATGTTCCCTCCAATATTTAAGGGCATGTCAAAAGCCTGGCAGTGCACCAGTTCTCAAATCCCTCAGCAAATTGTGCTTTGAGGGATTAACAACATTCACTGTCACATTTGAGCCCTAGTTTGAGCTACAGGATTATAGTTTTTGAAAACTTCATGTATATGTGCATGTATCTCTCAATTTCTTAGGGAAATTATACCTTGTAGACCATCCGGACAGCTCCATGTCACATCAAAGCTGACACACTTAAGCTTCTCAGATAACTTTCTAAACCCTTGTCAATAAATTGTGTCACTGAAATCATAGCACATCTTATACAAATAATGTTCCCCTACACACACTTCTAAATATTCTTGAATGTTTCAACCCCAGATAATTTGTGACCCAGTTTCAGTGTTGGGGAATCAATCTTGTCATTTTTGCCACACAGGGGATACCAACCACAGCTACAGACCTACAGAATGGGTTAAGCTCCTAATTTATGGGTGGGTAATCCACTCATTAAAGGACCTTGAGCTAGCCATGGTTGTACCTCCTGTGTTGAGTTTGCATCACAGTTTGGTCCCACATTAATTACAGGCCTGAAAACCAAGTTTTGGGGAAAGGCTGGTTATTCGGAGACAAAGGCCATGGCCAATCCTAAAGCGAAGCTGTAATTAGGCCAGATGGGGCAATCTGACTGTTAGCCTTGGGTTAGTCTTTTTCTTGCCCATGGTGAGGCTTCTTGTTTGTTTTGGCAGAGGAACAGTGCCACACTCACCATTCATACTCTGCCATCTGTGTGGCTGAATGTGGAAAGTCTGAGGAACTTCTGCTCAAGGCCCACTAGAGAGATGTGTGACTTTTTGTGGGGTGAATTTTATGTTGCAAATACTTTAAAATGCATTGCTACAATAGGTTTTGATAGTAAACACTACAAAAAATATAATGGTTATATGCAAATATATTTCATTTTATGTTAATTTAAGCACATCATGTGCTCTGCCAGAGATGTATTAGCTTTGCAATTACCAGATCACTGATAGAATTTGAGAAACTCATAACTTTATTAAAACCCCATTTTAAAAAAGCAGCAGAACCTCCCCTGAGTTTGATAAATCTCAAACAACCATTTTTACTAGGCATAATGTGGAAACAGATGGAATTAATTTTGTGCAATTGCTAAAATCATTTTGTTGATATATCTGATTACAGCAAATTAGACTACAGTTGACTGCAAATGAGATAGTGATTGCTGGTGTGAATGCATATGTCTGTTTGTTTGAGAGTGAATAACATTTGACCGCATTTTCCAGTAATTCAAACATTTTACAGATCTTTGAGCTTTAGTCGTTGTGAAAGCATATTGGATAACAGGCTCATATATTTTGCTGTTTTATGTCTATTTGTGTAGCTCCTCATGAATATTTCTGAACTTTTGTAGTAATGAGCAGAGGCGATTCCAGGAATTTTTAACAAGGGTGGTCTAGGGGTGGCAAAGGGATGTGTAGCGGTGACTACAATGTTGTTAATGTGTGCACACAGTACATATGTATTAATATATTAATATTCTACTAATAAAAAGCTGAAACAATAATGGGCTACATGCATAGACAGTACATATTTATTGATGGTCTGCCTTTTATTGTCGGCAAGCACATTAACAATGAAAGATACATTTGACTTTTTTCTGAACTAATTTACAAAAGTTTAACAAAAAGCTAATAATCAGTCAACTCTTCTAAGAAGACCATCAGAAAAAAATGCATTATGCAAATCCTGGGTTCTATTCTCTTCTTCCAAATTAGGTCAAAATGGCTAATTTGAGTTATATAGTATACAATACATTACTGATATAGCTTGAATGTTTCTGGATAATAAACAACTGGTGCTGACCATATTTAAGGCTGTTAAAGTTATGAACTTTATTCTGCAGAATAACCTGCAAGGTGTTAGGCAATCCCCGCCAGGGTACGCCAACATAACACCAATTTACAGGGTCGTTTTAATCTGAGTAACATGATCATTACATTCTTTGTGTGAATGTGAAAACTACAAGTTGTATTACCATGTTCAAGATCTTTTGTTATAATAGACAATGCTCTGACCTGTAACCAAATCTGCACAAGTATTGGTGGTCATGAATCTATAACAAGCCATTCAAAGATGTAAAAGGTAGGCTACTTTGAAATGCAACTACTATCGCTACTACTACTACTACAACTAATACTACTAAGATGATTTACAAGTCAAACAAGGTACACCAACTCACAGTAATCAATTATGCAGACTCTCAAATGAATCTCAAATGTTATGATTATATATTATATATGTTATGATAGCTATTTCCCCTATATACAGCACACTGTCAATGTATTCAATCTGACAGACAGCAATGATACAACTCATCAGAAAAAAGTAGTCTTATATATAAATCATTATGAGAGCTTGCAAGACAAGCATGCTACATATTATTGTTCGGATTCAGAACTGCAAAACTAATGATGATGATGACTATGATATGCCAACGTACGTTATAATTTTAGGGATGATATCAAGGCATATGATTGATGAAGTGACTGATGCCTTGTTGATGTGCAATCAGAGATTGAAGAGACATAGATGAGGAAACAGTGCAATGTCAACAAAAGCACAAACAGCACCTCTATGTGAAAGTATTGGGCATTTGATTAAGAAGTGCAGATATTGCACAGTATTTGTATGTATCGCTCATCTGGATTAAACAAGTGGCATGTTCATATCACCAGCACCTGTAATAATAATAATCCAGAATGTACACACTGTGAGAGGAGGGGGGTGGACTTAGGCAACAAACATTAAATAAAGAGTGAAAGGGAGCGACAGAGACAGAGAGCCTGCATAGCTTTAGTGATACAAAATGGACTGGGCAGTCAGAGCACCCTAATCTTTCATGGCTTTAGGGTAGAACTGAGCCGTCAGTTTACAAAAATAACAGCTGATGCATCATGTGGCTGTATCAGGACAGAATAAGTGGATTGGAGAAACTCAAAAATCGCTATTAACGTCACAACTTCAGGGAGAGAGGAGGAGGGAATTACCTGAACCTGCTGCACAGCTAACATTATCTGTGGAAGGGATACTTTGTTTTCAAGAGCCTCTTCAGTTTAGGTTTGCAGCACTGTTTGCAACATTTGGCATTAAATAAGTTAGCTACCATAACTTTTAACTGCAGATTACATTCTCTGAGGACTGAGAGCTACTGACATCTCCTTACAGTCCAAATAACTTGAAATAATTTTGACACTGTATGTTATCTACTTTTAATCTTTTTTTCTTGTTTTGTCTTCATCCTTGTATCACAAAATAGGTTAATTCATAAAGTTTTCCGAGCAGCTTGTTATTTGTGTCCTGACATTTGAAATCCAGCTACAGGACACATAAGATATATAAAATAAATTAATAGATCATCCTAAAAATCAATAGCTCACTTGATCTTGCTCCACGGCACACCGGTTGAGAACCACTGGTCTAATAGCTAGCTAATCACTTAGCATAAGCCAAATTATCATAGGCTACAGTGTCAACATTAGCATACTAATGAATTTCATTTGAGCAGCAGAGCTGACGAGAGTAAGACAGTTTAGAGGCTTATAACTTTCACTTACCATTTGTAAACTGCACTCTAACATTCCACTGAAAAGTTGTGTCATGATGTATGATCTGTCGGTAGCAAAACAACTCTCCCCTTAAAGGCAAAGCAGCAAAGACTGAATGTACAGGCAAAGTATATTCTAAATCACACAAGATCATCTGCATTTAATTGGGGGTCATCAGTTTTTTGGCAAATCTGCAAGTCATCATAGTTTGTAACTTTAAAAGTTGTTTGTAAGCCTACCCTACAAATGAAATATAAATACAAATATTATTTGGCGCCATACAGGCACAGCGTCCTGGTTAGAAACAAGCATGCTGGCCAAACACCTGTCCCACACCGAGGTGGATGACAGTGACATGGCAGAAATCTTAAGATGTCATCTTGGATGGCCTGTCAGATTGTTGGTGTGGCAATGGCCACCTGGGCTACCCAGTTAAAACTGCACATGATCATTAGGTAACATCTTTATACTTTTTGGAGAACATAATGGAACAAATTAAGTATGCTGTTTGCTCGCATTTTTGTGGTTAGAATTCTTGATTTTAGTGTATCCTTTCCTTTCAAATGTGCTTTTCACAGCTGTATTATTCCTCATTTGCAGGGAGCTGTGTGGCAATGATAGAAGATAAGATAAACAATTTTTCAAGAAGTATTTTACATTAATGCCTTCATTAAATTGTATTGAGTTAAATAGAGTATGGATCACAAAAGAAAAACAGTATATATATATATATATATATATATATATATATATATATATATATATATATATATATATATATATATATATATATATATATATATATATTTATATATATATATATATATTTATTTATTTATTTATTTATTTATTTATTTATTTTTTATTTTTTTGCAAAGAACCCAAAACATATTTCTTCCACATACAGCATATTTGCAGATCATAGTATAAAGGCTACTACATGTACTTTACTATTGACTCATGTACTATGCGCTGCATGCAGAGCTATGTGCAAAGCATCAAGCAGGCTCAGTGCCAGATATACAATCCCTGTAGCACTCTGTGTTTTCCAGGAGGGAAAACTGATCATCTGGTGTCTTTGAGCAGATATAAGGATTAGCTTTGAATATCTTCAGCTCGGCATGTAGTCATTTTGCATACTGCTTCACAACAGGGAAGCATGCTAGTTACCGCACCATGGGATGAATAATAATGCACAGGTCACATGGGGCCCACATGCAACCTTGAAGATGAGTGAAGCAGAAGTGGCTAAATGCAGCATTAGGTACTGACCCCAAGTTTAAAAAAAAGGACCTATTACTTCAAAATGACCTAACCCAGACAGCATGAATAAATTATGAGCATTCAACTCATTGTTGTGAAATATTATCTCATCACTACCTTTTATAATGACATAATTTCACCCCCCACACACACACACACACACACACACACACACACACACACACACACACACACACACACACACACACACACACACACACACACATACACACACACACACACACACATACACATACATCTTCCAGCTAATCACGTAGATCCAGCCTCACTTAGCAAAATAGCAAGAACTAAAGAAGTACATCTGCTACCACATTAAGCCAATTAGCTGCTGTTAGCTAGATTAACAATGATGCAGGTGTAATTCTGAATCAACCAACTACAGGATGTTGCTGTAAATAAACAGTACACACAGACACAGTAACTAAACCTCTATTGCATGTAAGTCCCAGTCCTAGTGTAAGTCTCACAGTTACTTTTGAACTGTAATAGGCTACACATTAGCAGTTACCCTGTTAAAATGTAATGAGTAATGTGACTATTATAATTACTCAATCTGCCAAATGATTGGAGCCTGTCTAGATACAGAGACAATTACTCCCTAACATTGCTCTTACTGTAAATTCAGAGACTCAAATATAATGGCAGAGGGTAAATAGAGTGCACTCTATAATAACTTGGGAGTCATGTAAATGTTGCCTTTTTGATCTTCACAGACTTTTCTCAGAACAACATCTTCAGATTCAAAATGCTACTGAGGCAATTCAATGATCAGCCATTTAATTAGCCAGCTAATGTTAGCTGCTGTTGTTAACACTGTCTTTTCCAAGGTTTCTTCGTTGATGCTGAGTGATAATCCATGTTCTGCCTTTAATTTACAGTTTGAAAGTGCAGAGATACAGGGGGAAAAATGATAAGAGAGGATAATGACAGATAACAAAGGTCTTCAGTCAGAATAACTGTGTTGCAGTTATGTGTATGACCATTAGGCTACCATGGTGCCATTATTTGATATTGAACATGTTGGGCTTCCATAACAGTTTTATTGTGTAGTTTTCTTTTATACCCCTACAGGGCCATCATAACAGTCATCCAGTAAACAGTGACATTTTTCTTACACAACCATTGTCGATCTTTGATTTGATTGACGTACAGTATATGCAAAGTGTAAGGTGGTCGAAAGGGGCATACAACGTCTATTTATACCGAGCCATTCAAATGTAAGAATGAGCCAGCCACTGACAATGTGTCTATCTGAACAGACACATTTTACTGGCATGTGGATATCTGTAGATGGATGCAATTCTGGTTATTTTCAACCTGTAACTTTTTCACCAGCCATTGCCACCATGCTTTCTGGTTGTATTCAATGTTTCGTCATTTTACGGAAGAACTTCATGTGGCTCCACTTTGCCATGAGTTCTCCTCTCTCGTCCACTACAAAAAGGCCAGCATAATGTGAAATCACATAACCTGAAATAACCAAAAACATCCTCATCCTCTGGATTAGTTTGACATGAATGTTTTTCCTTCCCAGCTAGCTGTTCACACTCATAGCAAATCTGGTTTGAAGCCAGCTTACTTGAGTGACCTACAGTATGTGGCATTTAGCTGTCACAGTACTTTTCTTGTTAACTAAAGTTATGTGGAAGCAAGTGTTTTAATCACCTTTTAGGCGTGACTGTCAGTTTGGCCTTCAGAATATAAATGAAAGTGGAACTTTCTTTTTTAATTGCAGCTCCAAATGAATTAAAGTAAATTAAGGTACAAACTTTAAAAACAATCAATCATCATGATGGTGATAACTATCTGAATATGACCCAGGTTGAAAATACTCTAAATGTAATTATCTTTTTGGTTCAGGCTATTAGTGCCTCTAAAAAAGCTCAAACTAAGGCTGAAATGTAGTATGTACTCTGCTCTGAAGGAAATCGATTTCTAGGGGGAAAATGCCTTTTCTGTATGAATCTAATTTAGTGTACTCCTGTTTAGTAATTTCTAGTTAAAATTATTAATTCAGAATTCAGCAAACCAAGTTAGATGCAATGGTTTTGTGTAATGTCATAATCAGCAACTCATTATGTCAGGGTCAGCCACATTAATAAATGTTTTAACAGTGCAAACCAATAGGCGGTTACATTCATTTTCAGAGGGGAATACTTCATGGGACTCATGCTAAATTGAGTTTAAAATACATTGTGAAAGCATGGATTAAGCCACCAGCTTTTTTTTTCTGAATGCATATGTACTGTATATGTGCAGGTCTACATACATCTCAACATTTATGTTCCTGTACATGCTTCCTTACTTTGCACAATGGAAGGATTTCCTTTTTCTCTGAAGCTGACACATCTAAAAAATAAAATAAAAAAAATATCCTTAAATGAAAGTAGAGAGTGAATTAATGTGCTCCTAAAATGTGGCACTTGTCACTGGTGCACTGATAAAAGATAATGGGGGCTGTAAGGCTGTACTGTGGTAGGCACTTTGTTAACTTAGAATATCAATAGAATACTCTGCTATTACTTTTCAAATGTTCAGTTTGTTTGATCAAAGAAAACTGAGACACCATTCACATGAACATTGTGTCTTTACTTAATAAAAAAGGAAGTCTGGCAGCATTGCAAATCCTTCAAAAATGATTAGACTGTGCAAATTCATTGTATGTGAACACAATGTTTGGAGACAAGTTCTCCTCAAGTGCAGCAAGCAGCACTAAATAACTGAAACTTGAACTTTACCACTTTACAACGTGTTAGTAGAACTGCTTGAAGGCTTCAAAATCGATGTTTTGGAAGGGTTATGCCCTTACTAACTTCTATGACTTGTCTGGTTTTGACGTTAGCTTGTCTCTAAGAAGTAACTTATGGTCTGCCTTTCTGTCTCAGTGGGGAGAAAAATGACTTGGTTTGAGAAAATCTCCAGCATTGTTGGGTACTTCCATTTTCTGTGCAGTTTGACGTTGGGGTAGTTTCAGAAATTTGGCCACACACTGTGTCACCAAGCTCTTATGACACTGTTTCAAACAACTGTAGTAGTTCACACTGTGCATCAATGGCAGCAATACACGTTTGAAATCAATGTACGTTTACAGAATCCGAGTGATCAATTGACACAAAAGTCTGATTCTAAACTAAAACTCTAAATCTCCAGTATGTATGTGACTAAACATGTTATTTGTATATTATAAAACAAATAAACTTTTAGTATGTATTTCATTTCTCAAATATATATATTTTGTTTGTATAAGAATTCCGAATTAAATATAAGTATGATGAAAACATAATTTTACTGGCTCTTTTTACTTGGACTCATGATTGTATTTGTCATGCCTAGTTTAGTGCAGTTTTATTTTGTCTACCACCTACTGTGTTTGAACTTCACCAAGTAATTTGGGATGAATGTTTGCATATTTATGGTGTACCCAAATCTCTCTGTGTTTCTACCAATGACACTTTATGGTTTATGTTATCCTTAGAACACAGAAAATAAATGCTATGCCTCTCTGACATATTTTGTGTCCACATTTTTTTTTTCAGTTTATTGAGCTTCAGTTCTTTTCTACCACATAATCATTTCATCACTATGAGTCAGTGAGGAGTGTCAATAAATATCCAAGCAGGCTCTCCCTGGTCATTGAAGACCAGAGGCTACTGGGCATTTACCATTTTAATACTTCTGTGTTTGCTTGCTCTCTATCACCTCAAAATATAGTTTGAAATGAAATGAAAATTCAGTCATTTTCTACTCAATGTCCTGTCAGTCAAAAGTCCTATAAAGGGTCATATGAAAACTAAATGCACAGAAAGTTCACCCCCAGTAATTCCATCTGTCCTATCTGAAGCTGTTAAAGGCAACAAGGCCATTGCTTTACAGCCTGCATTTTAGTATAAGTGACAGTACTGTGTACACACTGCAGTGGTGTTTAGACTTCAATAGTTGTGAGTATTTTATTCCTCTGGTTTCATTGTGAAATTAAATTGAGATCTTAATATAGATTAACATCAATGAAGAAGTGCAGTCGTGTGTGTGCATGTTGTATTCTCAGCTCCGCTGTGTCAGTCAACAGTCATGGACCATATTTTATTGCTACAGTCTTCTCTTCCTTCACTGTTGAACTGTTTTTTATCATTATCAGTTGACACACTGGTCTCCAAAAAGCACTCGCTGAGATTTATATATTGCTCTCCAAACCATACAGCTTCACCATTCATCTTAATGTGTCAGTGAGCCAGCAAGAAAGTTAGATACTGTAATGAAAAACGGGCCTCTGATAACTCAGTGTTTAAACATGTCTGATCTACTGACATCGCATGATTCCAACTCTTAAAAATAAAAACCAAAGACTGTGTCTTCATTTACAAAATAATAAAAAAACTGGAAGCTTTGATTATCGTTCACTTCCCACTTTGCTATTGAATGTTAATACACCCTGTCAAGGAGTGATTTGGTCCGCTGCTGCATCATTTCATAACTTCTTGAAATGGTTAGCAAAGGAAATACCAAGGACAATCAATCCAAGCTTTTATCTTCTGGGCTTTAAGTTGACATTAATTAATGTTCAGCAGTGGCTTATCAGTCTTTGCACAATTAAAGCTTTGTTTTGAGGGCTTTTGATGCTTTCATTTTTGCCACTTATTCCTCTGAACATTCATCATGCAATAGTTAGCCATTCTTTGTTCCTTTGTGCAAAAATATTAGTGTTATACAAAGCATCCTCACCAATCACAACTTTAAAAAAAAAAAGAAAAATTATAAAAAAATGGAAAATTACTTTGTTGGCACTTCCTGAGCACCACTAACAGTGAATGCAATGCTGGTAAAAGGGCTCAGTCATACTCAACAACAGTCTTAGATTGTACGAGGACAGAACAGCCATCACATTGATGTAATAACTACTTGTATGTGACAAAAGGATGGATCTTTTGTTTATAATCTTGGGACATTCAAGCTTTAAAGTAAGACAATGGCTGTGTACTGTACACCTATCTATTTCCCATGACGTTTAATAGTTAATACAATTAGATTTATATCAGTTAATTTCCATTTGGTGATTCATAGGAACTTGTGTCTTAGACCGGTTTTAAACTTGTAACGGTTAGCTGGAAATGTCCCTTTTTTGCAAAATGACAAAAGTGTAGTTGTGACTGAGAGAGCCAGGACAATAAAAAAAATGAAAAAAGTAATTTCACAAATCAGAAAGAATTTTCCCTCTCCACCTACCCTTTCATATTTTTTTTTCTCCAATTCTCACTTTTTCTCACTTTCTCTTTCCCCCTGCAGAGCTCCTGTCAGCCTGCCACGAGCTCCGGTGTCGCTACGGCTGCGTCATGACAAGAAACGGCACCTTCTGTTTCTGCGCTGACGGCTTTGAGGTCGGCGAGGATGGGACGAGTTGCAGAGGTAGGTTTCAGCAACACTGGTGGGGGCCCCCTGCCATGGAGCCCCCCTCCCTTTTTTTGCTTTATCTTCCCTACACCAATCTCTCCTTTTGCCCTCAGCCAGACTTCCCTCAGATGAATAAGTAGGGGGTGGTGGGTATATGAGAACCATCTGTCTGCAGGCATGGCCCAATGTACAGTACATTACACCCAACACACATGCATACACATTTACAGCACATACAGAACACAATTTATCTGTGTCTCTTAATCTTACTTTTTATGATCTTTAGTGCCAAAAGCCTATTTTCTGACAGCCAATGAGGAAGACAGCATTTTGATGTCAAAGGTGCCTCTTAAGTTGTGTCTTACTTGGACTCTGCAGATACCTTATACCAAAGACATGGCATAAAATAGCATAATTATGCAGGAGGAAGAGGTTTAACAATGCAGCAGTGCTTCCTGAATTTGATCCTGTTTAGGAAAGACATGTGAAAGAGTGGTTTATAGGGTACTGCAGCTCCAAAGGCTCCTTGGTTATAAAAGTAATTATGCCTGAGGTACCAGAGTGAGGCCACATTAAATATACTTTATGTATTTGGGTCATGTTTGAGCACACCTAATTTGTTACAAATGACTCTCTTCTTTTTTCCATAAGATCATGATGAATGTGCCATGTATGGCACATGCAGCCAAACCTGCAAGAACACCTACGGGTCATACAGATGCAGCTGCACAGAAGGATACATCCTGCAGCCTGACAAGATATCTTGCAAAGCCACACAAGGTAAGCAGCACACTTGAATCAGGGAACAACATAATCTGCATAGTATGTATGTTTCATTTCTAATAATAAACCGGGTTTTGTTCAAACCAGAGTGGCTTTCTAGCTTATCATCTCCTTGATACTTCCCGGCATCTGTGGGGCAAGATTAATATAGTTTAGTAGTGACCACATCCATCACCCACATGGGAATAGGTAGACGTGGCCAGGCCAGGATAATGATCAAATTAATGAGCATGAGATTTTAAGTGCAAGCAGTCTGGAGTATTTTGTGCGGAGACAATGCCCAGTGTCACCCTGATTTATGCTAAGAACAAATCTGTTCCAGTGAGTAAAACAGCCTACTTAGAAACAAAACAAGCAAAATAGGTATTATATTTTGGTGGTCCGCCATCAACAAGTAAACAAGTTTAACCCTGTGCGGTATGCATTTTTATCATGCTTTGAATCTTTTTTTTTTTCCTTTTTTTTGAGTGTTGTCACTATGGCATATATGGGTTGCAAATAGCTAGAGGCACAACACACCTAGCTGGGGAGAACACCACTGTTGCAGCTTTTAATCAATGTGACTGGTGTCCTACCAGGAATAAACTGAATATGATTACCCATAAACTTAACTGAACCCAATGCTCACGTGCATTAATATTCATTCAGCAGAGAGCGATGGTGTTACGGCGATAACTATGGGGTTACCATTAGTTGTAAAAGCTCATGAATATAAATTTCAGATAGAGTTCTCTGAGGCCAGAAGATGAGGAGCAGCAGGGTATGAAAAAACATATTAATGTGTTCAGTATAAGATTGAAGTTAAAACTCAACAGAACAAATTTGATTTTTTTAAGAATTAATCTCGATTCAATCTCTTGTCTTTTGACTTGGAGTAAAAGTGTAAGGTATACCATTTTTTAATCTATTTGTATTCCTAACATAAATCTGACTCTTTAATAGCTTGGTGGTTGCCATGTCTACTTAACATTACACTTAATAGAGGCATGATAAGTAACAAATTGTAGATTATAGAAGTATGGAAGTAATTGCATGTTGCAGACATTGACAGGAGTCATGGGGATGTCCAAATAAAATACCAATGCCCAAAGGATGTAGCTTCTTTTCAATTTCAGAAAATACCATTTGTGTCTGAGTGTTCCTACTGAAGATAAAAATCTTTAAAAAGAGGTCATGAATACATAATGCATCTCATAATAATAATAGTACATAAAAAAGAATCTGCAATTGTCAACGCAGTTTTTCGAACATTTTGCAAACAAAGAACTTTGAAAACAAAGAGTAAATAATGCAATTATTGGGCACTGTTTTCCGGCTGCATATTAATACACACGCACAAGTGAGTATTTATGGTAGCAGGGCAGTATCAAAATAAACTACAGTTTCCGCATTCAGTGTGATGAAGCAACATGTCAAGCTGGTGCAATGGTGTGACTCATTGATGTGTTTAATAGTTCTTGGACAACAATAGAGCTCTGGGGCTCAAAGCAATAGGATTCAGTTAGACAGGCAATACTTGGAAGGATCACTTTATTTTCACGTTATTGTTATTGTCAATTGTTATTCTCAATTTATTTTGTTCTTTTTTTGAGTCTGTGTGTGAATTATGCTTGTCTTTCTCCCTTTCGTTGTTTTTGTATGCCTCTCCGTAATATACTCTATATTTTTCTTTTGTTTAAACCTTTATTTAGAATGTATTTTTGTTTTGCTTTATTCCTTTTTTTGATTGATCTTTTATTTCAGGTGGTCCCTTGATGTTTCACCAATAAAAAATGTGCTACAAAAATATAGAAATGAAATGCTATTTCTTCCTCTCTCTTGCCAGATCCTGGTGACAGCCGTCCAATGCTTCTCATTGGTGGTTCAGACCGGATTGTCATCACCGATCTAAATGGAACAGGCCTTCAGCCCCTGAGGTCTCTGAGTGTAAATGGAACACTGACATTGGATTTCCAGCACAGCCAGAAAAGTGTATGCTGGATTCTGTCCACAGAGTCCTCTGGGCAACTTCGCTGTGCTGAAACGAGAAATCTACGTGGATTCACACGGGAACAGGAAATAAGAACACAACAAAGTTTGCTAAGTACGTTTTCAGCTGCTCCTAGCCTTATCCTATAAACTCCTTTTTTCTTTTTTTTTGTACTTTTCTGATAAATTTACGCTGTTATCTGCACTCACATCATGAACACACTCACCGGCAAGAATAGAGGATAGTGATGCATCTTTTCTGAGATACACCTGGATAACTCCCAGCACTCTCTCTCACACACACGCAGGTTCATCCTTCTTTCGCTCTCTTTTTCTCTCTCACAGTCTTACCTGTGAGCTCTCCATCTATTCATTATCTGTGCAGTTGAAGGCAAGTTAGCCTCAGCGGTTTTGGCAACTCACCTTTCCCCTACAGCTGTCCTTCAAAACCAACAGGCTACATCATCTTTCAAAAGAGTTTTTGTTTTTCCTTCTTTGCTGATCTGGTCTCACATATTTCAAACAGGCTGGACATTGAGTTTTTTGCGTGGTTCATACATGGTTATTTGTAAGTTTTTTCTATTAGTTACAATGTATCAGTCAGACTCATTACCTATAGTTTCATACTGATTATTAAAATTAAAATGGCTTTGTTTGCCATTTTAAATTAATAAATGCATCAGAGGTGTTTGGTTATAGTCCTTATTGTTATACTTATTACAAACCTGCTAGCCAGAAGCCATGGTATAATGTAAAGGGGCACTCCACCTTTTTTACACATCAAGATCAGTTTACTTAGTCAGTAAAAACAGAAATATAATATCTCAGATAACTCTAACCCTGATCTTTGAAAGACTGGGACTGCTACATTACATTGGTTGTCTGTTTTCATGAGGATAGGTATTATATTACATCTAGTCACGAGCTGGCCCAAGGTCTGCCTGCATCATTTGTGAAGTAGAGTGCTTCTACATTAGTAAGTTGATAATCATAATAGATCAGTTGGTGGATGATGTAACCCACAGTGTATTTTCAAACAGTTTTTCTGTGAAATATGTGCTCACAAGGACTGAACGGCACATGCTGTGAGCCAAGCAGGGAACACGTCTGCTAATTCTGGACTCTAAAAACTCATACAGATAGTACATGTCCACGTTGCATTCAGTGCCTTTGAAAAGGTCTTAGCATTGTTGTAAGTCATCATGTATGAATGGAATACATTCAAGTAACCTTCTAATGCACTTATTATATAGTATGTAGTGTATAGTTTAAATGTATTATTTTTTTATTTTTTATTGTTTTTAATTATCTCTTTTGCACTGGAATCTTATCCCCGCTTTCTTATTGCAGATGTCGAGCAGATGGCTATTGACTGGCTGACAGGCAACCTCTATTTTGTTGACCGGGTCACTGACAAGATATTTGTCTGCGACCATAGCGGGAACACTTGCGTTACTATCCTACAACTAGACCTGCTGAATCCTAAAGGAATAGCTCTGGATCCTCTCATGGGGTGAGTGTTCTGCAGGCTATATAATACACCATATCTGAAAGCCCTGCAGGGCTCATTTATCATCATGCATCTTTTGTTAAGGAAAAAAAAAAAAAAAGTGAAAAAAGGGGGAAAAAATTACTATGCATAACAATTGACTTGTCTGAAAGAATGTGAGTGAGTTACAATGAAGGGATTTAAATGATTCCCTGTCTTTCCACTCAGCCCTTTTCTCTTTGAGCTGTGTAATTTGGTGGATAGCTGGTGATGCGTCTTCTGTCTAGACATTCATTTGTATTCACTGATTTCACCCAACATCTCTCTGTAAAAAATCCCCCTGCAGGAATTTCCATTACAGGATTTTTGTCTCTGTAGAGATCACAAAAAAAGCTGAGCAACTGTGGAGTAAAAAAAAGTATCCCCAAATTGCACACAGGGAACCAAATAAATAAAATAACAGCATGTGGTTGACAATCACATGAATCAGAATGTTACAGAACTTATTTTGTAGGTTTCCCAGCTGTTTCCTGTGGCAGTGTCATTGTGAAAAAAAACAAAAAACAAAACAAAACACACAAACTAACCAAATAATATGAAGACTTTGTAAATAGCTGCATTAGCGTGTGAACTTAGAGGAAGCTTCCCTTGGTATTCCCATTATCAGCAGCTCAAAACCTTTTTCTGCCCTCAAATACACATAGAGCAAGAGGGGAGCAGGGCCATTATCTTATGAGGACACGGGAACCGGCTGCTGACTCTGGTTAGAGCAAGTTTTTAATGATACACCTTTTGTGTTTCAGATTCAGATTTCAGACAGCATTATCCATCTAATAATAATGACACACCTCTCATTAGCAATGTAGCTCATAGCAAAGTAATTACCACTTCTAAGCATCGGTCACAAAGGAAAATCTGCATGCTGTGCACATTTTCCGTTGAATTGTATCCTGACAGGGTCCCATAGGTCTGAGAGAATATACTGTTAATCTTAACATTGCATCTTAACATGTAATTAAGTTGATAGTTGAAGCTGAACTACATGTCTTCTCTGTGGATTTTGGATTTATTTAACTTTTTTCAGCAGCAACGGTTACCACTATCAACTATTGGGTCTAATTAGCTGCTCGTCTCTTAATGATACATACAGTTTTGCTTTGGTTGGCAGTGTCTCTGTGTTTTCATTAAATGCTTGTCAGCAATTGGAAAGTTGTATGGCTTATGGTAAATACTGAACTTTTGAGTTTTTGAGTTCACCTCAGATAAATCAGGCTACAATTCAGAGGTTTTGTCATATTAGCACAAGTCACGCACACAAGCGCCCATTCTGTTATAGAGGGATGATATTATGGATATAGTGTGCTGGCCCTCAAGGGGACTGGGCATGGAGGTTCCTGGCTAGATTGGCTGTATAAGACACAAAGGTTTTCCAAGTCCAAGCATGAGAGAGGTCTGTCAGCCTGTAGCAATGGAGTGAAAGCATAATAAATTAGGGAGGTCTTTGACAGTAGCACAGTGTGAGGAACAGTGTTTATAGAATATTCTCTGGTATGGCACTCCATTTTTATTGTTGTTTGATTATTTTTGTCTTCCTGCAAATCTTACTATTGGATAAGGCATTTTAACTTTGCTATAGGAAAGCTATTTGATGGACAGACTTTTCTTCTATTCTTAAAAAAGCTTTTTGAATGAGAGGCTGAAGGAAAGTATGGTTTGTTCAGACACTAAATTTTTTATCAGGACTGTACAGTCCTCTTTGAATTAACTGTAATTCAGAAAAAAATGTGCTTGGTCAGATTAATGAAGCCTGGAAGGATGTAACAGAAAAAGTATGTCAGATTAGTGCCAGATCAATGTTTCTTCGACTGAAGCAAGTGCTACGGTTTTGTATCGCAAACTGTGGGTGGGTGGTTGCAGGGCAGTGAAGTCAGGTCATTGGCAAGGTAGAAAGAAATAGTCACAAACAATGTGCTCAGAAGAGGCTTTTGAAAGCCCTGGCTTTTGACTTGTAGCATGTTTTACACAAGTCAACCTATAACCTTTATAACCTAATAACAGTAAACAAGAAAAAGCACAATATGTCCCCTTTAAAATTCATTTTAGACTACCAATTCCTTTTAAAAATGACGTCCCACTCATGCAAATGAATGCATTATATTATTAAAGAAACATAATGGCTTTACTGAAATATACACCTGATCTGATGCTGAGAGCAGTCTGTAGGTTGACACTGTGTATAGGGGAACATTATACTGGAGGCTGTTTTATCATTAATTAAAACTGCTGCCTGTCACTTATTTTGTGATACACACACTGCTCACACCACTGCATAAGAAGCAGAGACATGAATATCCAGAGTTTATTCCATATTGCATGCAAACATCAGTCATTTCCCAAACATTGATTTTCATATGCTGTTTCATCTGCTGTGTTGGTTAATCTGCAGGGATCAGGTACACTGGCTATTTGTATAAATCTCAATTCCCTTCTTCTATATTTTGCCTCTCTAAACAGGAACATCTTAAAACCAATGTTGCACAATTTCCAGTGTGTCCGTTTTTCTTCTACAGTATGTCACCACTGCAACATACAAAACAAAACAAACAAAATAAACAAAAAAAACAAAATAGTGAGGAGAGATGGTTAAATATTAGAAAAGTAAGCATGTCCCTGTGCTTTAGGTCAGTTTTGACTTATCCAATATAAAACCCAATACCTCAATTTTCCCCTAATCTTAAGCAAGTGCTCTTAGTGCTTAAACATAAGCCTAACCATAAGAACAATGTTCATGTTCAATCTACCATTACAAAATGAAAGAAACAGTAAAATGATCAAATGCAAAATTACAGTCAGCAAATAAAAATAATAAATATAACAGTTAAAAAAGTTACTGATAAAATGATCAAGAAAAAGCCATATGGTAGAAGAAAGTCTTGAGAGACTTTTTGAAAGCAAACAGTGAATTTTCTAGAAAGTTTTTTCAGGTAATCTATTCCAAAAGGGTTGGAGCCAAGAAAGCAAAAGCCCTGTCACTGCTGGTCTTCAGCCTTGACTGGGGAATTAGCTAACAAGGCCTTATCAGAGATCTCAAGCTACGGGCTGCTGGGTAATGATATAGGAGCTCAGCCAGGTAGTTTGGTGCCATACCATGCAGGGCCTTAAAAGTTGAAACTAGAAGTTTAAAATCAATTCTGAAACAGACAGGCAGCCAGTGAAGGGAAGCTAAAATAGGGGAGATATGATCTTGCTTTTGTGATTTGGTTAAAAGTGTAGCTGCTGTGTATTGGGTACCATGAAACTGTGCAATCATGTTGACCAAGGCAAGTAAACATGGCATTACAATAATCCAGACAAGAAGTGATAGAACCAAGAATAACTCTTTGATGATCATTAAAAGTAGCAAAAAGATCTAAATCAGGAGATATTTCTGCAAATCTGTGCATCAATTAACCATTTCCATCGAGTAATACTACCAATAACTAGAGATCTAGTAATGGTGACCTGTCATTACACCAATATAGCTGGTTTGGGTTAGGGTTAGATATGTGATTTCACTTTAGTTTGAGGTGCAGTTCTGTTGTAATGTGTTCTAAATTACCCTCTAAGAAAGTCTAAGGGTCTAACAGATGCAATGTCTTGACAGCTTCCATAATGTTAATGGGTTCAGATGGCATTATATGGTCGGATGTCTAGCCTGCATCATTTATCACTAGACAGTGGAGAGAGTGTGGCCCATCCTCACTGTCCAGGGTTTGGAATTTATTGCTCAGCTGTAGAGTGTCAGATAGGAGCGGTTGGAGTGACTATGTAGCACAACCCTCGCTACTCTTGACCAAGACCCACAGCTCCGAGTTGCAGGGAGTGGGGCAGGCTTGGGACTTGGGCTTAGTCCAGACATTTCATTATTTACAGCCAGGACATCAGTTGAAAGGATCGGCTTCACTCTGGTGATGACAGAGCCAGACTAGAGAAGAGGGCATCGTTGTGTGTGATAGAGGCTGAATGCTCGGTGGATGCACTGTCGCCTTGGTTGTCGCAGCAGGAGGAGCCCAGTGTGGGGAGATTTTTGGTTTGGGCAGCCGCAATGGATGAAAACCCCAGGATTAGCTTGTCCCTGTTATATCACATAGGTGTCATTGTAACATTGCATTTTAGTCTGGAAACTGCAAATATGAACAAAGCCAGCTGAAGTATGTCTTCAGGAAATTATTACCACCTCTGTATAAAATGTACAGAAAGACACTACTTAAAGAAAAGAAGTACAGAAAACCACCTTAGAGTACATGCATTTTATTGATTTTGAGTTTAAACAGTGTCGACTCAGTCTTCTGTTTGACTTTGAGACACATCATTTTTCACTGGTCCCATGCAATTTATTTTATCAGGGGTGCTCATTTCCAGAATCCAACATGGATCTCATTGTAGCTGCAGATGCATCAGCACCATCGTAATCCCTGAAAGCTATCATTTGTATGCCGGTGGAAGTGCACCTGTTTGGGGAGCTGGGTTCCTTGCTGATGCCAACAGTTTTTCAGCACAGCCTGGTCTAGGGTTCAAAGGGCAGCCCATTACTCCCCTGAGTTGACTTGTGCAGATTAAGTCGGCTCTCCGCCGCTCTCTGGCTGTAGCTCATTATCATTGGAGGCCGTTGGAGTTCTGTCCTCACGGAGCCACAGCTGGGCTGCATAGAAATTCCGCCATGTTAATTATTGTATGTGCAGACCTGAGCAAAACACTGCTGACAATCCACAGGGATCTTTACTTATATTTAATCAACATTTCCGATGTTCGATGATGTTTTTCAGTCCTTATTGTAAGAAACAAATTGAAGTATGTTTAACACTTGTTTTCCTGGATTTACACTGACTCCCTGTGTCTTTTGGAATTGATTTTTAAAGCCCTCTCACACTATTTAAGATACTAAATGGTTTGGTTTCTCTGTGCATCACACATTAAATGTCTATTCACATACCATGAGGTCCTCTGCAATATGCCTTCTTAATGCCTCCAAAATTACCACGAAAGAATTGGGAAAGCTGTTTTTATTGTATTTGCCTCCAGGTTACAGAACTCCTATGTATCAGAGATGGAACCTCACTGTGAAGTTTTAGAAGGAATTTTAAAACATGATTATGCTTTTTTTCATATAAATAATTGGAAATGAGGTGCAGGTGAAGTGAGATGCAACAAAGGACAAAGGTTCCTGGCTAGACTCAAACAGGGGACATTGCTGTTCCTTGACTTAACCTTGGATGTGTTAAGGAGGACAGGATACCTCATTCATTGTTGGTCCTTCATTCATTCCTAAGAAAATTGTTCACTGAACACATACAGCAAAAAAGCCATGCTTCTTGTTTTTTGGGTTTATAGAGAAGTGGTTCTCAAACTTTTCACATCAAGGACCCCTAAACTGACACAAATTAGTCCAGAGACCCCAATTTGATTAGATTTTGCCCCAAGCCCTCCCATCTGATAAGGCTTTTGCTTTTATGTTTTATTACAGAAAGTGCTTGAAACCCATGGTCAAAATAGTCATACATTCTGTCATCATTTTACTTGTGGATGAAATTTTAATGAAAATAAATTATTCCCCCTTTGGCTAGGGACCCCTTGGAACCCACTCCATGACCTGTGGGGTTACGTGGACCCCTGTTTTGAGAACCACTGCAATAGAACATTCTCACTAGAACTTCTCCAGCTACGCCAATCAAAACCATTCATGTCCAAGACCGCCACTGGTCAAGATGCACACACAAATAAGAAACAAGTTAATTTAGGTAAAATTAAATGAATTAAATTGAGGTTATTAAATTACTGGATTTTGTCTGGAAAAGGAAAATACTTTCTTTCACAATGACCACAATTAAATGTGACCAGGATCAATAGACAGTGTAATAAAATGTGATTCAGAAAAGTGGATAAGTGGTTTAGTGTTAACTTACTTTAACAACATTAAGGGCAAACCATTGGACTGTTTGTACCACCTCATGAATGTAAGACAATTACATTCTCGTTCAGCTCTGGTTTGGTCAGCCACCCCTGAGAAAAACATCCAGTTCTTTCAACTGATAGATGCTTACCTGTCTTCACCTTCTACTCCTTTGGCTTACATTTAATTCCATGTCATGCTCTTCTGCACAGCATATGGTTGGTACTGAGGATATGACTGCAGCAATTGTTGGGGTAGATCAATAGAGAAGCCCCCTCTTTTTTAAAAAACAAAAATGTACATTAGATTGATTTGAGAGATGCTTAAACCACCAAACTGCTCTACGCATAGGTGCTTTAATTGTTAGTAAAAATGATGCTGGGTTTTTGAGAAGACATTCTTTCTCACATTTGCAGTGTGTCCACAGCAGGTGTGTAGCTATAATTGAGAGAAATGTGCATGCAGGAGTTTTATGTTGCTGTTTTATAGCTTCTCTCATTTCCTCTAGAGAGACAAGGATGATTGTGGTTGGATGGTTGGGACTGACCGTGGGTAGAGCTTTGCTGACATAACCACCAATCTAACACCAACACCTGATCATAGTTAGTGAAGTTGTTGGTGTTAGATCAAAAATCTGATCTGCCACATATCAAAACAGGACCAAGCCACAAACATTATTTCTATATTATTATATTACAGGCACTTCCACGCCTGGCTCCAACACATTGGATGTTAACAGGGCTTTTGTTTAACTCTTCCCATAACCACACAAAATAATGTAGTTAACTAATGATATGCTTTCTGTTGTTCTTGGAAATAACACAATGTACCAACTGTGGGTTATAAACCAATAAGCCAAACACAGACACACAAAATATTTCTATACCTTATACTCTTGCTGTTGTGTTGCTTGCTTTGGAAAGACTATAAAAAAGCATCTCCCTCCTGAGATGCTGAGTATCACTCTCACTACAACCCCCGTGCACACACTTCAACATGTGATGTCCAAAGCTTTATGTCTAGTCGCAGTTGCTAAGTTACTGTTTGGGGGATGGGTTTAGTGATAAATAAAGTACTATTTTTATTTATCAAATTACTATAGGTAAATGCACCTACACATCAAACAAGACAGAAAAATACATACGTATGTCTGTGTATATATTTTTATTGTATGTAGAGGGAACAGATCTTAGAATATTTGGAGCAAAGACTGAAACTCTCGACCCCAACAATGTAGACTACAGCCTTTCTAGCGTTTAATCATTTAAATACTCCATCCTTTGCAGAATGATGTTCTTCACTGACTATGGAAACATGGCCAAGGTGGAGCGCTGCAACATGGACGGCACTAACCGGACCCGTCTGGTGGATTATAAAATTGAGCAGCCCACAGCTGTGGCATTGGACGTGGTCAAGAAGCTGGTGTACTGGGCAGATGCCTACCTGGATTACATCGATGTGGTGGATTACCAAGGCAGGAACAGGCACACCATTATCCATGGGAGCCAAGTGAGTGTCACATTTCACTTTAAGTGCTGCTTTTTGTCTTTCATGGGCTCCACATCATAAGGAGCCACTGTGGACAAACATCAGTGGGAATATGAACAGACAATTGGCTTCTCTAACCAGTTTGTCATCCCTCTCCTTTTGAGAGAGACCAAATTGAGGCATGAGAGGGAGTTTCTTGGTTAATTTTCTGATTTAGGGCACAGTGCTTTATCACTGCAAGACAGGTGGTTTATTCACTGCTTGTTGCTATAATTCACTCCTCATTTTCACAGTAAAGGTCTTCTGAATAGGGAATAGATGATTTATTCAATTGAAGGAATTGAGGCACATGTGGGGCTGTCTTCCAAATGAGCATGTCAATAGTCTCTCTCCTGTAGTACTTTTGAGGCCTTTCATCACAGATTATGACTATTCATTAAAAAGACCTTTTCAAGCAACTTGGACTACATATTCATCATTTATGAGGAGGGAATAATGTACATTTCAAGCCCCTTATTGTATTTGCAGGTGTTCTTTGCATATGATTGCCTCTTTCAATAGCTTGTGGTCTTGGTAGACAGAGGGTCTTTACAAAATTGCATCTACATGGCAACCAGCTCCTTTCTGCATCTTTTCCATATACTGTATAGGATCTTTTGTGTCATCGGCAACAGTATCAGTGGTCAGATGGGGCTACTTTGCTTACAGTTAAACCCACCATTACTATACATTTTTATGTTATATTCATTATAGTCATTTTACAACAAAGCTAACTTAAGTTCTATGTCAGTTTCCTAAAATTTGGCCAATTTTCCTTATTGTAAAACAAAATATTTTGCTCTCAAAATACCTTCCATTTATTTGTTATTTACCATACTATTTCAGTAGAGAAGAGAGTTATTCTGATTGACTATAATAGTAATGTAACTACTGTGTCTTGTTTAAAGGAAACCTGTTTAAAGGAAACTTCCGACATTGACGGAAATACGCTTTTTCAAGAATTTGATTAAAATATGTATTTCCTCTCATGTCTACCAATTAAATATAAAGTTACAGCCAGGAGACATTAGCTTAGCATGAAGACTAAAACGGGAGGTTAGGTGTTCCTGGGTCAGGTACCAAAGACCAATGAGCCAATTAGGGCTGCAACTAATGATTATTTTCATTTCTTATTAATCTTTTGGTTATTTTCTCAATAAATCAATACATTCTTTGGTCCATAAAATGTCAGAAAATGGTGAAACATGTTGATCACTTTTTCCCACAACCCAAGGTGACATCCTGAAATGTCTTGTTCTGTTCCAACCGTCCACAACCCAACAATATTCAGATGACTAAAATATAATCCAAAAAAAAGTAAAAAAATGTAATAGTTGGCAATTTATCAATAATCTCCACAGATAATCATCCACAGGGAGCTTTGCAGTTGCCACAGCCATTGACTGTGAAATTGCATATTTGAAAAGGCAAGCACCTGTCTGTGGGCCAACTGCAATTATGTAATTTCAGAGATTTACAGGTGCTTGTGTATGTTTGCAGAGCTTGCCGCGAAAAGCATGCAATAGGCCTTAGTCCAACACAGAAACCCCTATAATACCTCCACTTGATTGGATAGGTATATTTTTTTCACATGTAGATGTTTCCCCCTATTTCCAGTCTTTATGCTAAACTAAGTTAACCGCCTATCACTTCATATAGATGTGAGAGTAAGAGCGTGAGCAAGCATTTCCCCCTAAATGTCTAACTACTCCCTTAAGAATAATATCCCATTGTGTAGAGGCAGAATATGTTACTTTTATACATTGTCTCCAACCGCTTTATCACTGCATTGTGGAAAATCAACAATATAATATACGCTTAACTAGCCTTTTCCACCTCTTAATCACCACACCCTTGCTCTTCTATTTCCCCTGTCTGAGGTTGATCCTGTCTGGTTGATTCTGTCATCATATTCCCTCCAGCAAGTACCAAATAGCATGAATTACATGTCCTGTAGGTAAAGATGCAAATACAGTATATACAGTATGTGTGAGATTGCTTTGAAAGTTCTCCTGTGAAAGTAGAGTGCTGAGGCCAATTCCATAGCGAGAGATGGTTGAGTGGTTTGTTTGTAATTTATTTATTTATTCTAACGCATGTTTCTTGGTGCCCCTGATGTTAAGGTGTGGCCCAGTGAGCTTAGGTGTACTTCCTGTGAACACCGCTCATCCAGCCATGTCGCTTTGTGTGGGTGTCAGCCTGCTAAATGTAGCATGGAGGCTGTGGTGTCAGGGTCAGTGGCCTCCCCTAGGCGTCCAGCTTTTGACCCTTTGTGGGCTGCCAAATGTGCAGACAGCCCCAACCCCCTCTCCCATCCCCCTCATGCTTGCTGCATGTTTTGAGATAAAAGTCCTCATTAATTTGTGTTGTTATTGTTTTCTTTTATCCCTCTTGTGGTTTTACTTATTTTTGGCTTCAGGGAAGATAAAAAAAAGCACCATGGATCTTCTTGTTTTCCAGGTGTCATACATTTATGCATTAGCTGTGTTTGAGGACTACCTCTATGCTACCCACTCTGACCCTTCCAAAGGGAGTTCCACTGTGGAGCTGCTGGAGATCCACAGGTTCAACATCACAGCAGAGAGCAGGACACTAGCCAATTTGGGGAATACAAGAAGACTCCGTGTTTACCACAAACTCACTCAGCCAAAAGGTAAAGGACATTTTCTTAACATGTGCAAGTATGTGTCAGATTCTAAACCATCTTGTGACTCTCAAACTGTAGTCTATGTTAATGGTTAATTGGCTTATAATAATTCATTTGTCATGTCTGATTTTGTCCACAGTCAGAAGTCATGCATGTGAGACGGATTCATATGGAAAACCTGGTGGATGCTCCCATATTTGTCTTCTGAGTGGCAGCTACAAGTCTAGAACCTGCCGTTGTCGTACTGGCTACAGTCTGGGCTCTGATGGACAGACCTGCAAAAGTTAGTTTGTGTATTTTATATCTTATCCTTTAAAGCAGTCTTGTTTCTACCATTTAAATCAAATTCTAAAGGCAGTTCTTCCTATTCTTAACAATCCTGGGATATGCCTGAAAAGGACAACATGAGGCCTTGATTGTTCTGCGTCACTGGTCTTTTTGATATTGATGATTGTGCCTGAAAAGGTCATGTGTCATATTAGAGCTGAGGGTGTGCCACACATGCATCAGCCATAGACTGACAATGAAAAAGATGAGCGCTAGTGGATACAGACCCATTTGTAAGTGACGTTCTGCTATCGACCTGTCGCAAGCCTGATTGATTATTGCCATAATGAGGTTTTAAGTTTGTCTGCATTTGTTGGCTTGTCTGATCAATTGCTGGACATTGTGTAGTTGACAATAAAAGGAGAAGATCAAATTGATGACACAATCGGAGGGCCCACCACATTTCGATCGGGGTAACAAAGCATCGGGAGGCTTGGCATGACAGATTTGATTTATTCGCCCTGTATAGATGTTCTGATGACACCAGCTATCTCTCTCTTGCTCGTGCTTTCCCCTCTCCCTAAATATAATGATATTCGGTGCTAAATGGTAGTGCTTCTTCATACAGCAGTCACACTGGAATTTGATATCTGGGTCTCTTGCAATGCTTAATTGTCTCTTGGGTAGTTGGTCTCTCCCTCACAAAATGATAAATTGAAGTGAGGCATGTGTGGTCCTCACCCCCAGCATCACAGTCTCTTGGGTAGGGGCTGAGAGCGAGGAGAGGTCTGCTTCTCTCACTGGAAACCCTCCTTCATTCCTCCTCTTGCCTCTCCGGAGGATCCCAACGGGTTTGAGAACATACAGCCCCCTAAGCGACTGGCGGGCCGCCGAAGAGCTGCCTCAGCATTCTAGGCCTCTCTGTTTGCCTTTCTATCCAGACACCATGTTATTTTAGATCAGAGGAAGTGTTCACATCCAAGGTAAGTATTGCCATTGTATGTTTGCTCAAGCATTTTCCTTCTCCTATACTGTCAAGGCAGCTTTGTAGAGCACAAGTGTGATTGAGGGAGGAGAGTATGGTCATTGGCACTGATTACTGGCTCCATTAAGGTGAATGGATGGCCCTGGCTCTGGCTCACATATAAGAACAATGTGGCCGGTAAGAGGGTTTAATGCTGGGATCAGCATTGATGAATTAGACCAATTAATTGACAATAACAGTAAAATGGGTCTGTCCTTTCTTGCCTTGTAGAGCCCAAAAACGATCTTTTCCTGTTCTACGGTAAGGGGCGTCCGGGGGTCATCCGAGGCCTGGACATGAACATCAAGTCCAGCGATGAGCACATGGTGCCAATTGAGGACCTGGTCAACCCTCGAGCTATTGACTACCATGCAGAATTAGGACACATCTACTTTGCTGACACCACCAGTTTCCTCATAGGGCGGCAAAAAATAGATGGGAACAGTCGAGAAACGATACTCAAAGATGGTGAGTCAAAATGATTTTTATATACTAACTGCAAAAATTCCCTAGAATAAGTTAAGCTGACTGTACACAATGTCTTATATTAGCGACTCTGTTCGTGACATTAATGACTTTAACCTAATGGCTAAAGGTTAAAGCCATTTCACACACTCATACTCTACTCAAAACACTGAAAAGGTATGCTTAAATGCACTACACACTAATTGTACCTCATCTCAAGATAAAAAAAAAAGAAAAAGAAAAACATGTTAATGTGTTCTATTAGTGTGTAGAGAGTTTTCACGTGTTTATTTTTATACAAAGCAAGTTTTGCCGATAATTAGACACTTTGCAGTTCATTAAATCAATTTGATGTCACATAATGACAATACAACCTCTTACCAAACGCCACTATTGCTTGAGTGAGTAAAATATAAAACACAGCAAAGCTAAATTTTGCATATTTGGAAACTGTATTCATATTAATTCCCTGTTGCATTTGCATTAATTTATCTCAGTGGCTCCCTGGTTATTTTTTTTTGTTTTTTACACATTTACAATATAATCAGGATGTTCTGGATATAAATCTTATTTTACACACATTAAATACAGTTATGTTGTACATATGTTTGTTGAACCAATCAACGTTGTAGTTAAAGCATTAAGATTATTTGTCAAAACCTAGAAAAACTGCAGACAATATTTGGATTTGGTGATTCTGTTGAATTCTATGCTGCTGATTCTGTTGTAGAACTTGACAATGTTGAAGGAATCTCAGTGGACTGGATTGGGAATAATTTGTATTGGACCAACGATGGCTACAGGAAGACTATCAGCGTTGCCAGGTTGGAGATAGCCTCCCAGACCAGGAAAACTCTGTTGGAAGGGAACATGTCACACCCCCGAGCCATTGTTGTCGACCCTCTTAACAGGTCAGAAAAAGAACAAGAAAACCAAAACAAAATATCAGTCTTCAATGGTTAACCTGTATAAAAAAAAGGTAAATACATGGATCTAAGTTAAGAACAATGAATAGATAGATATGGGTGGTTGAAATAAAAAAGGAACAAAGAAACAAACAGAAAAGGAATATAATTAGGGTCTAGTTTTGTGGTCTTTTCAATATCATTTTTTTTAGAATGTATTTTGTCAGTGAGAGAATCAATTGTATGGACATACACATTACATCACATTACACCCTTCCCCCAACAATTGTGTGCCTCTACAGTGCCAAAGCAACCAGCCCTTAGCTAATTTAATTAGTGGTGCAGGTCATGTCATGGATCACGTTTGGTTTGAGTCATTTAGTGATCATTTGAATAATGAGTCAGTTATTTTACTGAATGTTGTGGATGTGGTGTGTTATTCAACCTGTTGCCACATGTGCAGTCCATTTGTGTGTTTTTGCTTGCCTTTCTGTAAACCTTCACCAATGTGGATTTGTGGGAATTCATAACTAAAAGAAAAAACAAAAAATGTTTGTATACAGTAAAACTTTCACTCAACAAATAAAGACCACTGGATGTAAATTATCAAACCGCTGTAAGCTATATTCCAAGGCAGCTCATGGTTTTCCATGATATTCTTGGAGAACAGTTATCGGTGTGTCCTCAGACACCAATTTAGGGATTTAATCACATTAACACAACAAATGTTGGAGAGGGAGTGGAGTATATTACTCTCAAGTAAACCATCATGATTAAACTCATATAACTTAAGCTGTTTTATTAGGTTTGTATTTTTGAGAAAGAAAATGGTGGTTCGTCATGTTGCCCAAGTATGAACCACCACTACAAGCTCATTAGCCACGTGTTAGTTGTTCTTCCGTAGCCTCAATATATAATTTCCTTGTGTTCCTGTGTGAATTTATTTATGGCGGACCCCACCAGCAGAGCTGATAATTAACATACAGAGAAGATGCTGCAAACCTCCATTTCAATGAGTGTCTTAAGGATCTTGGGGATTAACTCTTTAAGGCTTAAATCGTATTAACACATACCAAATCCATAGCAGTCAGAGATTAGTTTCCAAGCCTCAAGAGGGTTGTTCTGAACATTTTGCCATACACAGCTGTTTCACTTCTACAAACACATACAGCAAAAACTAAACCAAAACTTATTCATACTTGGCTTTTATTGACTTTAACAGCCCTTCTGATTTCAATTAACATTGCAGGCCTAATATTCACTACCACCATATGAAAAAGACACAGGTTAACAGAATAAATGCTATGCAAATGTGGATAGATCCTCCAAGTTCTCATTCAGTTTGTTGTGCTAGAAATATATATTGTTAAATGATTTAGTAAATATCATAAGTATAAATATTAATGTACTTAAATATTTAATCAAATACGTACTCAGTTTTCTAAAAATATGGACGTTTTCAGTGCAAAAACTGTATTGTAGGACTGTAATTACAAAAGCCGAATTGCAATTGATATTTTTCTTTCCACTCACATCTTTCTCTTCATGCTAACAATGACATGGATTTAGACATTCAGATACAAGTAATACATGTCACAGTGGTGCAGATTGGATATTGAAGGAGAATGACAGCACGCAAGTCAGCACACAGATTTTAAAACATCAAATATGTGCGTGAGCCTTGTGAAAAGAACAGAAAATAATTTAACTATGGTAGGAACTCAGCTTGAAATTTTTAAAACTAATATGTTCTATTCATCTAGACTATTTATGTTTCGCCCTGACATATGCAGCATTCAGGAGAGAGAATATCAGTCCCTTTTTTATGTAATGATTAATAACTTTTACTTGGACCTCCCAGTGACAGCACAAATGATTAGAAAAGCTACTTTTTGGCTTCTAAAGGAGCACTGAGCCTGAACCCACTAGTCCTTTGATCTCTATCTATGTCTTGAATGCATTCTTGGAACCTTATTTTCAGCTCTGTTTTGCAACTCCAGTCCATTCCAGTCCAGTCAAAGACAGCTAGAGTCAGCTCAGTCTCATCTCATACATGTATTTACATAAAATATCTAGACACAAGTTTGACTTGAGTGATGCTTTACTCAGCTTTAGTCAACTTTGGATCCCTGGATGAGTGTGTATGGACAGCTCTGTAGCAACTTGCAAAAGCTATGGTCTGTCCCCATTCTATTTTTCCAACTGGAAGTTTAAACCACATTGTACACTAGGTATGCTCTGGAGATGATGATCGGCTTGCATTAATTAAAAATCAAATTTTCTTTTTTTTTTGTACAATGCAGCAGTATATTGTCCATATACCTATCTGATATGGTATCTGAGTATGTCTGTGTGTTTGTAGGCGTGTGTGTGTTTGTGCGGTGAGAACCACTGAATAATTCATGGAGTCGTAAAGATGACTTCGAGACAGAGGGAGTCCTCATTCACCTCCATATCCGATGCTGTTTCATCTTCCCTTAGCCAGCCATATATCATTGATGAGAAACAGGGGCCACATGGCTCAGTCAGCAACACTCAAAGAGAGCAAATCCCATGGGCATTGTTACTAGAGAACAGATCACGTCAAATTGTTGACCCAATCACGTTTCAAATACCATAGGCCCACTGAGAGTTGCAGTCTCGGTATACACAAGACACACTTTTTCTTATTTTTTGGTGTGGAATAAAAGACTTCTTACTTTGCGCTGATGTACAGTCAAGCGGCATTTTAACTTGATCAGTCTGAATAATTTCCCAGGCTGTGTTGCACATAGTTTTGACTGCCATGGGGGTTTGATTATTTGGTTTTACAAACATAAAATTATGATTCCAGTTTGTTTCCATTTCTGTCTGGATCTCTTTTGTTGTGATGTTAAAATCAGTCTTCTGAGCTTCTGGTTATACGGTTGTATTTGGCAGTACAGGTTTTGTACTTTATAATGTTCTCTTTATAAATCAAAGCAGCAGGGGAAAGATTCAGCAGGGAGCACAGTCATGCCTTCCCATGGGTGCACAGAACAGAACCCTGTAGACACATATCACTGCAAGATGGAATAGATCATTTTGAGAAAAGCCGGCAGAAACATACTGTCACACATATTGATTGATAAGAAATCAAAGCAACACGCACAACCATTTAACATCAGTGTCTTGAGAAGTAAAGGTTGGGATAAATGGGGGATAGACTGCAGATTGCCTTATATCTACTGTTGTGTGTTCTTTTTGTATCAAGTCTGATCTAAAGCAGTGCCTCAAAGGTGCAATAATTGCTATGTTTGTGTGCCTGTATGTGTGGTTCTGTATATATGATAGCTGGATGTACTGGACAGACTGGGAAGAGGATGAGGTCAATGACAGCATTGGGCGGATAGAGAAAGCCTGGATGGACGGTTCCAACCGCCGCATTTTTGTCACCTCCAACATGTTGTGGCCCAATGGCCTTACTTTGGACCATGGAAGCAGCACCATGTACTGGTGTGATGCCTACTATGATCACATCGAGAAAATTCACCTCAATGGGACCGGAAGAATGGTAAGTTCAATATGTAGAGATCATGCAGAGTAACTATGATATGTAGGAACTATGATAAACAGGAACTGTGCAAATAATGTTAGGACTGATTTAGTCAGCTTGAAGGTGTGCTGTGATCATTCCTGGCTGTTTCTTTTTCTTTTCTTTTTATTTCATGCACTTCTTGACTTGATCACATGCTGTGTAAAAATCATGTCCAACTTATAGGTTAGGTTAGGTAAGTTCTATGTTTCCGATCATTTACAAAATAAATTCACAATAATTTCTTGAACAGATGTTCATGCAAACAAAACAAAGATAAGAGAAAAAGTGATAAGATACATGAACACAACAATTAATATATCATCATTCTTTCCTCATCCAATTTATACATACTGAAAATAATAAGCTGAGCAAAAGACGCTGCTGCAGAATAATTCTGCATTGTTGTCATGTTAATTTGATATAAAATGAGTGGTTTATAAATTTAAAAAATAAAATCAATTTTTTGTGTAAAATCACTATTATTTAATAATTTCATGGTCTGAATATGATTTCTTTATTTTACGAATGATGCAATTTTAGTCTTAGTCTACAAATGTTAGTCTACAAAGCAGCGATATGAATGAAAAGTGCTCCTCTTCCCATATCAGCCAACAAGACATCCCTTCATACCCAACCGCTTCTGTCGACTCTGGTTGTACATGCATATTAAACTAATTCATTATTTGCAAATGCTATTTAATCAATGCCAAGGATCCTACCAAACATTATTATAAGCGTACAGTGCTGTGCGCATACATTTGCGCAAAGAAAACTGAATCACATTCATCTTATACTGTGATAAAATAATTTCCAAGCACATATTCAAACAGTTAGAACCCTGTTTGAGATTTTTTGTTGCTGGTAGCATCTTTCTATAGCTCATCTTTTTGGCTTTGACAATGCACGCAGAGGGAGGTGCAGACCACTGTTAACTTCAGATCATATCCATCAGAATTAAAACACATCACACAGCTCTTCTCCAATACACTATGCTTTATTCAACAAATGTTAATGGCTATCCTGTGATCACCGGGGTGGTGTCTGTCTTGCTTTTATGCAATTGACTTATTTAGTGTGTTGTAATTCATTGAAAATGACTGTAAATACAACACATACAAAACATCATAATCAATCCCTTCTTTAAAATGACCAGATACAACATGTATACAACAATAAGAAATATTAATGACCATACATCCAGAACATATATTTCCATAATATTATCAAGAAAATATACTTCATATTCTTTCATCCCAAGCTATCAATGAGTAAAAAAAAGAAGAAAAAAGAATATCCATTTCTCAGTTCAGGCAAACAAAACTATGTATTACATCATATGCCTAAAGCCTAAAAATCCAGAATGCAATTTCTCCAAATATCTCCCCCTCTTTGATAAACATACCCTCACAATTCCCAAATATGTATTGGGTGATTCATTTCCATAAAATGTGCTGCGATTGGATAGACCTCTTTATTTGCATCTCATGGTACTTTTATGTTGTGCTATTCTTTGTCTGAGTTCTTGTGATGTTTCTCCTGTATAGACTATCCTTTTCTGCAAGGACATGTTGATAGATTAATGACACTCTTTGTATTGCATAAGATCATTCTTCTGAGTTGTATTTTTTAACTCTTTAAGTGGATGGTTGAAGTTTGTGTAGTTGTGCCCCACATTTTTAATTGCCATCTGGAACTGGTGTGATTATCATATCGGTGTGATTACCATCCAAATTTTGTGATTACACTGTATGTTGGCTTCATATTGCAGGTGGTGTACAGTGGGAAAGAGCTGAACCATCCATTCGGTATCTCTCATTATCATAATTTCATCTTTTGGACGGAGTACATGAATGCCTCGGTCTTCCAGCTGGACTTGAACACTGGCGATGTCACTCTGCTGCGGAGCGAGAGACCACCACTATTTGGCCTGCGAGTCTTTGACGCACAGATTCAGCAAGGTTGGCTGCTTTCCCTTCATTTACTCCTCAGCCAGCGCCACTGAACCGTAGCTTCCCTAACAGAGAGAGTGGCTGTTTTGTACCGCCTTTAGAATCATTCTGAGCTGTATATCCAGACATTTGTATTCCCTAGACACATTTATTTAATGGAAAGCACTTTATATGATATATACACTAGAGAATATGCATACATGCCTACTGGTGTCAAATTTCATGGTATAAACCAGCACACTGAACAGCAGTGACAGTGACTTTGAAATCACTTGGGGATCCACTCTATGAAGTTATATAGGGTGGTCAAGGTTTGCAGGGGTTTGCTCACTTTTATAGTAAATGATGATGGATTCATGCTGTTAGAAAGTTGAAAAGGACATATATGAGAGGTAATGGAAATGGCTGACCGCAGAATACTGCATTTGTCCACCCAGCAGGCATTTCACGTTGTTATGCTGTAACTGGCACAATAATAACACAAATAATAATTATTATAATGATAATAATACATTTAATTTGTACTGTACTTTTCATTCTTAGTGAAACTTAAAGTGCTACTGTATTAATAACATATAACACACAACATATTAAAAAAATATATATTAATAGAGGTATTATGAAAAAGCCTTTCTGAATATAATGGGGTATTTCATGAAAAAAAAAAAAAGGCTAGGGTCTGTGCTGCCCTCAGATGGTTAGGAAGAAAAGTGTGGTGCAGCAGAGCAGAAGGCTCAATCCCCCATGGTGTGGAGTTTGGTACTGGGGGCCCCGAGGAGCAAGCAGCTGGCAGATCTGAGGGTGCAGGTGGAGGTTTGTGGTATGATCAGTTCCTGTAGGTAGGGAGATCTGTTGATGGATTTCTATGTAAGTAGCAGGACTTTGTAGTCAATCCTGAGGGGGACAGGGAGCCAGTGCAATGAAAACAGAATTGGTGTTATTTTTTTGTGTTTTTGCACTCTCATCAGGATCCTGGCAGCACTGTTCTGAATGTACTGGAGCTTTTGGATGCTTCTGCCAGAGATCCCTGTAAAGAGTGTATTGCAGTAGTCCAGTCTTAAGGAGATAGAGGCATGGACAAGTTTGTCTGCATCTGACAGGGTTAGAGAGGGGCAGAGTTTAGAGATGCATTTGAGATGGTGGACAGAAGTTTTGCATAAATGTCCTATAAGGTCATCAAACGTCAGCTGAAAGTCAAACCTAAGGTGTGACATGGCCACCAAAACGGCTTGGGGGCAGTTTTGATGTACAGCTGGGTATCATCAACATATCAATGAAAAGACATCCCATGTCTGCTAAAGATTGTAGTGCTCAGACACCAACTCCATAATCAGGGAAGGTTGATGCTAGTGATTTAAATATAGAGAAGGATAATTTTACACAGTCTAGTGATGTGTTTTTAAAATGATGTCATGAGTTTGTTTTATTGCCAAGACACAGTTTTTCATGCACAACTTTTATTGCTGTGGATTTTGAGTAGGCAAGTTCCATGCCAAGTTTAGTATGTGATGCAGATGAATGGCTCACACCATGCAGAGAGTATTTGGTGGACATTTCTCCATTGTTCATGTCACTGAATAGATTAATTGGCTGTCCAGTCCTTTGAGTATTACTGATTGGTTCTTACAAAACCAAAAGCTTTATCTCATTGGCTCAGACACTGCCTTTGGGCTCTGTGTTAAATGAAAGTGACAGAGGTGTCTTATGCCTTAACTTTATATGTGACAGTTTTTTTCCCCTCTGAGAATGTCGGCTTTGTTGAGAAAGAGAAATTATTACTCTAAGAAGGATAAAAATTTCAAATGTGTCTCACCAACAGCTTTGCCAATAATTAATTTGACATGTGGTTATAGATTGCATGGCTCTACAAGATAGGAAATTAATTTTGTATCGATACGATTATTTATTTTTCCAGCATGCATTCAAAGTGACCCCTTGATCCTCTGCTGCTTATTGTGCAGAAGAAAAATGGACAAAACAGCAAAAGAAATGCATGGCACTTAAGGTGGGCTTTAGAAAATGTAGCTTTGAATGAGCAAGACACCTTATTTCGGATCTATTTCTCCAGGTGACAACGCATGCAGTTTGAATTATGGGGGCTGCAGTACCCTCTGCCTTGCCATCCCAGGAGGCAGAGTGTGTGCCTGCGCTGACAACCAGGTTCTGGAGAAGAACAATGTCACCTGTACAGGTAGGAGGACATAATGAATCAGACAGAGCAAGAGGCCTAAGATCATCTTTATTCAGTATACTGTAATCCTGGCTTCATCCTATGGGAAAAATATCAAATAATAACCTTATCTATTCACATGCAAATCCGTTGATAAACAAATAAATACAGATGGGAAATCCTCCCACTAGGTTTCCTGAAATATAAGCCAAATCCCAGTTGTTAAGGATAGGGTCATGGCACATAATTAACATGTTTTTTGTGCTATTATTGCTGTGCCAATAATTTACCCTAAACACATACTTCATAGACGGTCTCTGGTTAATTTTGTTTCACCACTGTTTCTCCCAGAAGTCTCCAACGGTGGTTTAGAGCCGCTGCGATGTAAAAATGATGAGTTCCAGTGCCATAATCAACGCTGCATACGGGCCTTGTGGAAGTGTGACGGAGATGACGACTGTCTGGATGGCAGTGATGAAGAGAGCCACAGCTGCTGTAAGGATCTTAAAATGTGTCTGCTGGCCCACACATTGCATACAAATGCAGAACAACACTGTATAGATAGTATACACTTACTTTTGCATGCACAACCATACACCAAGCTAAAAAGACACAAGCTTTATAAAGCTGATTCTCACTTGCAGGCACCTTCTATGTTCCTAAATGTCAGTGCTGAAGTAAGGATGAAAAATGTTCCTCCTCCACATTGCTGTTTCCCCTTCTGCGCTTGTTGAAGTGGTTTTGCTCTTTAACAAATCAGTTGGACAAACACCATGTTAGACAGCTAGATGCTGGTTAACTTTTTTTCAGGAAGTTAAGTACCATAATCCAATTGTATGCTAATGTTAAAAAATCAGTTATCTGCTTTGATGAAATGATTGTGATAAGATAATAAGATGATTACAATAACACTGGTTTCAGTGTACAAACACAGCCACCACTCTCCTAAGTATTTTTGGAATTATATTGCTTCAAAATGGAAGGTAATTTATCAAGCACATAATGTCACAATATCCTAGAACTGCACAGACATTTTCTCATATTCACTTAGTATGATTTATGAGTAATGAGGCTTAATGAATTTGAATGGTCAATGTGTAATTAAAGTTAAATGACATGACTGGAAAAAAGGAGCTTGGCTCCTACAGTACTTCCATTGAAGTATATGATATAAAAGTAGCTTTGTATAAAAAAAAAAATCAAAGCACTAAAAGCATATCAAATATACTTAAGACCACTGTAAAATTGTTATGGAGAATCCATTACTCTATTTAAGGACAAACCAGCAAGGAGAAACATGAGTAAAACATCATTCCTTTTTATGGCTCCTGATGTGGCTTGTTGGTCCACCAGTGCAAGATTAGATGAGCTGTGTACTTAAAGGTTTAGATTAAGGCTCTGTATGATACGTTTGATTTAAAAAATATATTATTTTTAATTTTATTTTTATTTATTTTATTTATTATTCCAGTAGCTGCAAAGTCACTTTATGATTGTTGTTGTTGTTTGAACTTTGCAGACAATCACACGTGTCCATTTGATCAGTTCAAATGCAGCAACAATCGCTGCATACCCAAACGATGGCTTTGTGATGGAACAAATGACTGTGGTAACAATGAGGATGAGGCTAACCTCACATGCTCAGGTATGTACTGTACCACTTCTGTATGTCTGTCTTAGGTGCAGTGTGGCTTCAGGCTGGTCATTTTACAATCATGTCACCTCAGTGTAGAAGATGATATTCTGTAATTTCAATAACACTTTTTCATAAAGTTAATGGAACTTAATAATTAAAAGTACAGTTCAGTGAGGCATACATAATATACATACATAACATCTTGTGATCTAATTTTTCTCACCTCACATTAACTGTATTCATCAGTGTGTTCAACAGTCATGCTGGGAGTTGTCAAGACAATTAGCACAGCTACAGTTTTCAGCTCTCAGTAGCTTCAGTATAGTGCAATCTTATTAGGAGAGTGTACTCTCCAGTATCAAAGTATCAATCCAGTCTTACATGTGTAATCGTGACATTGGTCCACAGTACAACAAGTGTTAGATTCACAATGACAGATTCAAAATTGTCCTATGTTTTTAGTTTTCTTTTTCTTTTTTGGCTTACTCTTTTCTATTGGCCTGTATCCATGTCACATGACTGACAAGTTTCTGTCTGCAAAAAAAAAGAAAAGAAAGAAAAAAGCTTGACATTCATTTTATTCTCAATGGAAAATGCAATATGTTAAGATAGTTTCAGCATCAAAATGCAGTTTGATAACATTTTGTATTATGTAATGTGCATTTTATTTTTTAATAACTGACAAACTAAACATCATTAAATTAAGATGATGAAAGTAAAATGCACATTTCTCACTAGAAATGTTATAAAAATGCATTTAAATTACGAAACTATCTTGATTTTTTTTTTTTTTTTTTACTGAGGATAAAAGGAATGTCAGCCATTTTTCAGTTTTACAGGCGGATACTTGTCACATCACCTGATGTGGACACAGGTCCACAGAAAAGCATAGGTCAAAATAACATTGGCATCTCAGCATTTTAGAGCTATTGTAATACTAATATGTTCTGCGTTGTTTGATGTGACACTGGGTTGGTGTGTCAGAAACATTTATCACTTTGCTTCACATGTATTCATTAGGGCCTCTCTGGAGCTTTTTATCCTTAGAAGATCAATCAATAAGCATTAGCCAGCGGATGATTAATTATCCCTCATCATCTGATTGACATGTATATCCCACATCAGCAAGATATCACTTGTGTGCTGTCCGTGTGTGCCCAGCATTGCTGTGCAGCATGTAACTGACAGCCCGTCAAGCAGTAGCACGTTTCTCATGGCCTTCAGACCTTCTGTGCTGTACCATGGTGATTGAGCGATAAAGAGTTTTCACTGGGCAGACATTGACATCCTGGTGATGTAGTGATCATTAGAGTTGTTGTGTACATCCTGCATTGACTTATGCGCGTGTGATTGAATTAAGTGGCTTCCTTATTCTCTTTCAGCCCAGCCCTGTCAGGCTGACCAGTTCTCCTGCCAGACTGGACGATGTATACCTCAAGCCTGGAGCTGTGACCGGGAGAATGACTGTGGAGATATGTCTGATGAAATGTCATGCAGTAAGTTTCACTCAGCTGTTTACCATGTCATTCAAGTGTCAGTGTGGATTTGACTGCTAATGCTATTTGTGCTGTTCTATTTGAACAATATTTTAAGAAGTCCAGATTGTTACATGAATCAAACACTAATAAGGGCATATAGGACAATCACTAGTTGTTTACTCTTCACTGTTAGTAACACCTACTCAAGGCATATTTCAAGCCTTAATGAGTAAGATGTTTTTTATTGACCTATGCATATCTGTGAGGGGTGACAGTGCTGTGAAGTTCCATTACATTTCAAAATTCACTTTCCATTCTGCTCTTGAAACTCAGAAAATGTATAATTTATGTAGCAGACTGTGCCAGAAACATTTCAATATTTGTGCAGAAACTTAGTGGGTTTAGGGTAATCAGGTTTTACCTCAAATTAATAGACAGAAAAAAAAAAATATGTGCTGAGCAACACTTACACAGGATCAGTTAATGTAATTTGATAAGTATATTTTTTTTCATGTGTAGTGATGTACTGTATGAAAGCCATAACTCACAATGGTTTGCCCTGATATGTGAAAAATAAGGATGAAATAGAGTTTTTAGCCAGCTAGCGGTGTGGCTCTAGGGGTGGCAATGATTGTTTTTCAGTCTACTAGACTCCAGACTGAAATATCTCAAATATTAGATGGATTGTGATGAAATTTGGTGCAGATATTTATTGTCCCCATAGAATGATGGTAATCTCCTGACTTTCATGTAGCACTGCCAGCATGTCAAAATTGCCACTTATCCTGTGAAATATTTCAACTTCAACTGGATTGGCAAAAAGATGTATGGATATTCATGCTTTCCAGACAATGTATCCCCATGATTTTGGTGATCTCCTAGACTTTCCTCTAGTGTCACCATGAAGTTAGCATTTGTGGTTTTGACTGAAATGTCTTGTTCAATTAATAGATGGATCACCATGAAACTTGGTATGCAGATTGATGTCCCCTTCAGAATGATTTATAACAGCTTTGGCTATACCTTAACATTTCCTGTTTTGCCATCATTATATACAAGTCTCGGTTTGTCCAATATGTTGGTTTGTGACCAAATATCTGCATAACATTCATATGCTAACATGCTAAATGGTTGTCATGGTTAGCATGCTAGCATGTTGGTATTAGTATTTACCTCAAAGCAATGCTGTGCCTAATGTTAAGCTGGCCAACGATAATTTTCTGTGGATATGGTGCAACAAGGTATAAACTGAGGAACCTCAGACAATGATTTGAATCCAATAACACAATTAAAAAAAACATAGTTTGGTAAGGAGTGACCCATGTATTACTCAACTGGCTTAATAAAATTGAAAATATGTTTGATTGTTGGTTCACCACCTGTCAATTATTTGAGTACTGAGATACTCTCAGAAAAAACATCCACCCGCAGCTTCTTATCATTTTTGTGATTTTTCAAATATTTTGCTAGTCTCATTCACATGCATTACTTTATTCAACTGAGATAGTTTTAGGAGTTGAATTATTGATACTGTGTTCTTTGGACCAAGAAATAGACATGCACTCACTGATGGCATCAGCTTAGAGGGGTGGTGCAAAGAACGTACTTTTGCACAGTAATTCTCAAGTCGTGTCTCAGTGGTATTATACAATCTGTCAGCCTCAGTTTGTAAAAGTTGCTGTGTGTGTTCTGGATTAATCTTGGAAAACATACTGTACATAAGTGGGAAAAAGACATAGCGCGGCATGATGGCCTGGAGTTTTTAAAGCTCTTTGAAGATGTATTTAACCTTTTTATGCAAAGGAAAAGAGCATTTTAGGCTGTAAAATAGGTTTTCAGCAGGGGAATTGAGCTGGATGAATAACCAGCATATATTTAAAAGATGGGAGTAAAGGTTTTAAGATTCCCCTTTAATCACTATTTGTATTAAATCAGCCCTTTACAGTGATTGATGTTTGCCAAATGCTGCACTGTGCTGTATTGCCTCAGCCTCCCTTTGTGTGTCCTAAGCTGCTTCAATACGCAGTCACAAACAGCCAGGGTGTAAGCAGTAATTAAAGTTCATGCTCGGCTTCATTCAATCATAATCAAGCTGTGCAGCAAAACATATTCTCTCCCATACTGTTGTCTGAGCTTCCTCGGGCATTACTTCTCTGTAAGCACTCCACTGTGCAGCTCTGGCAGCTCACTTAGCTTCAGTGAAGCTACTGTGGGTTTTGGAACACCTGAAGCTCAGTGGTGGCCGCCTTAGAGATTGATGCTAATTTGGATTTTGTTTGTCAGTAGTTTAGTAGTTGTCACATAGTGTCTCATATTGAGCTCTCTGTTCACTTGAAGCCACCATTATTTATGAATGCCAGTGTTTCATTTTTAGCCAGGCTCACTGTTTACTTGAAACCTTCATTATTTATAGATGTTATAGCTTCATTTTTAATGAATGTTAAATTCCTACTAGTCATGCGCTGTCAGTGAGACCTCACACATTTGAGGGAAATATAGGAGACAGTTGTCTGATAAAGATACAGTATGTCTCCTCAACACTGCCTAAGGTATTCCAGGCAGCAGTAGCAGCAGCAGATGCCAAGAAATCAATTCAAATGTAGACTTGCGTTTCATACTAAAGTCAATAAAGCTTCAGGCATCCAGTAAGATATTTGAAAAGTACTATATATGTAGTATCTCAAAATCGGAAACAAGAATGGTATCTGATGGGAAAAACAAATGTCAGTCCTCACACAATGTCATCAGCCTGAAAAACACTGTAGTATCTGTTTTACTTGCAGCACTGGTAGAGAATATTGATGCTATAACGTAGACCAATTTAGTTCATGAGGTCTCCTTGACTGCAGTGATGGATGTTGTAACCAATATTGGCTGACTACAGAGGTGGTAATTTGCTTTCACCAGTATTGTCAAGTTAATTTATAAATGTAGAGGAAAAACATGCATATGTATGTTGTCTAATGTGTCTATACAGGCCCAATCAGCAACAGTTCCTGACCCAACCCAAGCTGTCTAGGAAGACAAGGAAAGGTTTAAAAACCTCAGTTGATTTAACATAGAGGAGAACATTTTATAGACACCCCTTTCCAAAGTTTGCAGTGGGTGCAATAGCAGCCAGGTTGAGATGAACAATTACAGACTTGAAAAAGTGGCTGTCACAGCATGGCGACTGTAATATGTCAAACCAAGTCATTTAGTTAATCACAATATTCACAATATTCAGTCCCTGTCTGCCTTCAACCCCCATTGTGGACAAATATTATAGAAGTAGCAGACTATATATCTTAAGTGCATTGGAATATAGACTATGATTTGACTGTTTGTAATAAGCGCTTCAACCAGTCAATCAATCAATTTCATCAATTACTTTGTTTCTTTCCAAAGAGCAACTGGTTGTGCACATCCTTACATGTGCAGTGGGTAATTATGTTTTGTTCAAATATGTTGTGACAGGAGGCATTGGTCAAGAAAGGACACTCAAAAACAGACCTTGCACCACCTCAATACAAATCTTTAATAAAATGAGGAATTTCATATTATTCTCTATGTTTATTTTCAAAATAAATCAGTGCCACCTGTAACAATGACTTGGACAAGTATTTAGTATCTAGCGTTCAAATTCAGATTGGAGACCATATCTTCAGTTCATTACAATAAAATGTGATCAGAATACATGTGCAATTTTTTTATTTTAATTGTTTTGTCTATATACTTGTTTCAAAATATGGTAATTCCACCATCTTCTCAAATTGAAGATAAAGCTAATCTTAATTTGATCACAATCCAGTGTATGGTGGTCTGGTTAAAAGAGATTTTGGTGCAAACCCCTGCATGAGAAGTTTTGATTATTTTATATTTTAAAGCACTTCTCACAATACATTTTTCAGAGACTTTGATATGTTTTTTTTGGTTTTCACTCCCACTCATCATTGCATTGGTTTTCTTGGCATGTATTTGTTTTTGAAAATGTTTTTTCATGTCGTCCCCCAAGACCAGGGGAGAAGTTCTACCCTCAGGTAGACGCAACACTGTATATCAAATCTACCAGACACAGGAACAGTTTCTTCCATCTCGCCATCACATATATGAACATTTAAATCAGTCATCCATCACTGTCAAAAACATATCCAAGCAGGCTGTATATGCTGTATACAGACGTGCACACATACAGCACATAAACATTTATTTCAGCACTATTTCCACTCCTTGAAACTGCTGCACTACTTATTTTATCACAATCTACAGAAACTCTTTGATCTGTATAGAGACACTGTATGTTGTCCATTTGTTGTTAACAACATATTTTTGTTGGCTTTGTTTTGGTTGTATGTCCATGTATATCTTCCTGCGCATTTTTAATAATAAATAATGAAGCTGACTTTGATTCTGATTTTATCTCCTGTCTTCACACTGAGACATGTGGTGCACAATTCCATCACTGTGTAGAATTGGGACTTGGTCTTTGGCATCTAACAATCACACATTATTTTCTGATCAGTGCATTTTATTGTAATGCAGCTATTTATTAAAGCTGAATTTATAATGTATAATACTTAATGTGTACCTGTGTGTTTCAGCCTTTCCCACCTGTGAGCCCCTCACCCAGTTCAGCTGTTCCAATGGACGATGCATCAGTGTCAATTGGCATTGTGATTCAGGTGAGGACAACAACCTTTTTAAAATAGTTATAGTATAGTACTGTCTGTTGATTCTACCATTACATGTATCAGCCATGCTATTTTTTTGTGTGTTGGGGTGGTCACTCCTTGCATGCATGTTTTTGAATGTGTTTAGATGATGACTGCGGAGATGGCAGTGATGAAGTAGGATGCATCCAGTCCTGCTCCAACTCCCAATTCCAGTGCACCAGTGGTCGCTGTATCCCAGACCACTGGGCCTGCGATGGTGACAATGACTGTGGAGATTTTAGTGATGAGAACACGACCTGCAGAGGTGGATCGGCTGGTAAGAATACCCAAAGTGCTTAGTCACATAGGTGGACTAAAACATCCCCTCCAAGATAAGATGATCTTGCATTAAACTATTGGCAGAATAAAGATATAGTATTTATAATGATCCTATGATATGTTAAGTCATCACTGTGATTCACTATTTTTGCATTGTGGTGTTGTTGCCCTCATATCAGTTTGCTAATATTTTTATTTGCAATTCAAAACGGTGTTTAAATTTAGTAAGTGTAATTACAAGTTATCAGCATGAGTCCAATAACTTTGTTTTGGCACTCATGTGACTAATCTTATCTCGTCTCTGTTCTGGGTAACTTTAACGTCAGAAGCTGAATCATTCAATCTAATTACCTCAGAAACCCCATGCAAGCTCCTGGAAACTCACAGCTCACTTGCTTGTCACTAGAATGTGTAGACTATTCATCAAACCATTTCCTGATGAGAACTGTAGGCTTCCTCACTCCCCCGTGTCTGCTTTTCCTTTCACCCCAAGGGAATGAATCAGTCATAGCTTAGACCTTAGCTGCTGAGGAAATGGTTTTTGGCTTTTAGCTTTTAAACCATATGGTTATCAGATTTTGTGCCTCATCTATTCTGAATGTGTGATGTCATAGTTTTGTTTACATTATTGCTGTTTATTATGCTCTACAGAAAATGTGTGATGTATCATGATGAAACTGACCAAGCATGCTCAAGAACATGTTTAGTGTCATAGTTTATGCATACATTACCAACAGAGTATATGACTCCAAGACCTGCAATGCAACACATCTGAAATTCAATGCATCTGCAACATAATGGCGTTATGGTACTAGTTTCTCTTATTAGTAATGGACTCCCACTGGAGAGAGAGATAGTGAACTGAGTCATAAAAGCAGGCAGTCACAAGCTTCTTAGAGACGTAAACCTGAAATGGCTTAAGTGAAATATGTTCCATCCTTGCAACTAACTGACCTATAATTACTGCCAAGTGCCTTGCTTTCAAAGATAAACATTTGTAAACAATAAAAGATATCTTGTAACATAATAGTTCAATACTGTTGTGCCTTTGCCCATGACAGTTCGTTGTAGATCTAGGATGCAGTAAATTGTCGAATGACTTTTGTTTCAGTGCTGCCATCTGTTATTGAGTGCAGTCGGGAGGAATTCCACTGTGTCACAGATGGAACCTGCATCCCAGAACGCTGGAGATGTGACGGCGACAAGGACTGTGAGGATGGCAGCGATGAGAAAGATTGCGAGGGCACCAAAAGAATGTGCGACCCCAAGGCCAAGTTTACCTGCAAGGATACAGGTATTGGAAACTGTGCATCACTGAACATCCTAATGAGCTCATGAAAGAATCAGCCATTTTCATGAAAAAGGTGCTTAAGGTGGTGTTTATTTTTTAATTTCAGTTTGGATGGATAATTTATACCTGTGTGTTGTATGGCTCTGAAATGAATTTTAAGAGAGTTTAAATTATGTCTGACATGTATAAACACCTTCATAGCATTGATTTTTATACTTCATCAATCAACTGACTCTGACTATTTTGTTTGCTCTGGTATAAAATCAGATCCTGAGGCATGAAAACAATAAGTACATCTTGCATCATTTGCCTCAGACTATTGACATATTTTTAGAAACATGACAGCTTGGCTGCAGTGTGGGCATTAAAGACCCAAGCAACAAAAAGGAAGCCAAATTAGCCCACTTGATTGTTCACTGTGGTATCATATTATATAGGTAAGAGATGAAGAGGTCTCTTTAAGTGATTTACGTCATAGAAAATGTGCAGTCATCCAAAATGATCATGGATTTCCTTTCTGAATTAAGTGTCATGGTCTGGAATTTGAAAATAGTCTGCAACTGTCACTCTTGATGATGAAACCTATTCCTTATACGAAAAAGCAATTTATCTAATTGGACTTGCACAGTAGTTAACCTTCACTGTGTAAGCCGTTATAAACAATAGCCTCTCAATAGGCTGAATAAAAGATAATTTTCTCTCCACTCTTTTGTTTGGGTCTTTAGAGAAGAGTGGTTTTATGAATATTTTTTGTGTATGGCTCTCTTCTCTTTCACAAAGGCCTCACTGTGTGACAGGCTCTTAAGGCTTAACCATTCTCCATTGTGGAGCAGCACAGTGAAGTTTCAACCAATTAGAACAAGCATTTTAAACAACCTGTGTACCCAAACCCTGCATCGACTTTCTTTTAGCATCTAAAAGGAGAAGATCAGAGTAAGATTCAGTTGTTTTCTGTCTTTAGTGTCGCGGCGTTCTATACTGTACATCCCTTGACAGTATTATCAAGAACAGAGCCAAAGCTATGTGGTGAAGGGTTGGTTAGACTTCACAATTATTATCCACTTTAATTCTGCAGTGTCACACCTCTGTGCACTGGTGCAGCTCATTCTGTCCTCCATAGAAGAACAGAGTGCCTTTTGCAACACAATTCAATACCTGCTGTTCAAAGGGAGGAATTTTAACACTCCTGATGGATAAAAAAGGAAGAAAAGGCTGTATCACTTGTTCTTGTGGTTCCTAGATAAAACACAGATATTCACTATAGAGCTATGCACAGTTTGAACAAGAAGGATATTGTTGTGCTGGTGTTTTGTCCAGAGGCATTTCCACATGTAGAAGATACAATGCAAAAGAAGACTGAAATGAGTATCTAGTTTTGAAGACATAGAGTTACATTTGTCATTAACAAAAATGGGACATTTAAAAAAAAAAAAAAAAAGAAAGATGTATTGAGGTGAGCTCTTGATTGATGGAAATTAGTTCGGGTTATCTATAAATGTTAAGAGATGAAGGATTATTAAATACACTCAAATTATGGTCTGAAAAATTAAGCTGAAGGAATTTGGAATTTTGTAGTTGAGAAAATGGAAATTCAAACGTTTTACACATTGATGGGTTAACATGTAATAATGCATTTGTAAAAACATAGTTAAGTGTTTTGGATTCGTGACATTGGTAGGTTGGGTTTGGTTAACACTCTGGCATGCTTTTGACTCAACCAGGCCCATGTATTGTTCTTGTAACAGACCTGTGTCAGTTTAAAGTACACTCTATACTTTGTGCATTATGATAAACAAAATTATTTCACCTCCTTCTTCCTCTCATGCATGACTGCTTGAGTTTGCAAGTACTGGTTGTTATACTAGGATAGTGCTTTGTTTATTCGGTAGCAGGTTATGGGCCCTACACAGGTTAGTGTTGCACTTTGAATACCTGCATTTACTGGTTGGCAATACACATACATTTAAACTAAAGAACACTCTGCAGTGGTGAGGGGTCAAGTCCATGGCACCTGTTAGAGGGCACTGCTTGAATGTGGGTTACAATGTGCATTACATGGCTGTCAAGGATTTATTGTTGGAACATTCAAATACAAATCATGTGAAGTCTTATTTTGTACAATATGCTTTCGATAAATGTCTGCAGGTACATTCAGTTACTTGATATACTAAGGTCAAAATTCATATCAATACAGTACTGCACAAGAATTAAGGGTGAAACTTTAACTTTTATTTGAAACATGTATGCTTTAATGCATACAATCCTCTGAGTGAAAAAGATAACTCATATAGAGGACACTAACAAATATGAAGATCATTATCAACACAGCAAGCCTAATGACAATTGAAATGAAAAGCAATGAATTTACTCATGTATTATGTAAAAAATAAATCTTCAGCCGTGCATAGAGGAAGGAACTAAATAAATCAAGGCGTTACAGCTCTGTAGGAAATCCATCAGTGGACATGCTGCATTTTTTGTTGAATTAAAAATGAAACTTTTAGATGTTTGCGATTTTTTCTATATTTGGAAAAAAAATGTAAAAATATATTTCCTACTCATGAAAAAAAGCAATGGTTATGTTTCATAAACCCACTCAGAAGTGCTCCTTCCCATTTGTGTCTCCCACCCCCTGAATAATCATGTTTTTTGTTTCCCCCCCATTTTTATTCAGTGTCTCAGCCTCTGCTTTCCACAGACACAAACACTCTTAAACTCAGCATGTTGCAGTTCTCTGATTTTTTATTTTTTTTTGTTAAGCTGTAAATGTCTTTCCAGTTGAGTTCCACTGAATCAAGACTGGTTAATTCAGTTATACAAATGATCAACCTCCGTGCCTATGCACATTATCCATAAATGCACCCTTACATACATTCTGATTACACTAAAAGTCGAATATTTCTGTGCACAAGATGTCAACCTTATTTTACATATAAAAGCTAGCGTGCTTCAGTAACACATTTTGTGTACCTATACTGGCATCACATCAGCTACTAAACATGTGAAAGTTCAATCAAAAGTCAATATATATTTTGCAGGGACAACTGGAAGGCTTAGAGGTAAATTGAACCAACCATACAAACAGTTTAACACCTGAACACACACAAGAGCCATGCACCCTCAGCAGTAGCTTTAGCCTCCCACGTTGATCTGCACTGATCTGGCACCAAGTGTAAACCAGTGGGATTTCAAAAACCTATGATGTAGCTTTGATGGAAAAACTGTAAATTGGAATATGCTGCGATCCAAGCTTCACCTGGGAGAATGAAAAAAATGATGAGACATCCTGGTATTTGTGTTGTTTTCTTCCTCGCCCCCATCATTGGTTCCACCTACCTCTGTCTAACGTGCATAGTGAGGGAATTACAAATAACATTCCAGCGTGGGAATCAGCAGAAGGAATATTGATCTTGTGTGGATTTGTTTTCATTAAAGGGGCCCTGTGGAGTTTTTTTTTTTTTTGTAATGAACAAACTTAAGTTATGTTTACATTCACTGTAACTCACCAACACATATTGTGTGTACCCTTGAGGTCTAACAAATGTGTTAAATGCATTTCCTTCCTCTTAAAACATTTGCAAAACCAATTTATTTAAGTATTTTAAATCATGCATCCTTGTTTACTTCAGTGTTTACTAGCTTTGCACTTTGCTGCATTTCTTGGGGGATTACAGCTACCTGTTGGTCATTGGAATAATATGAAACCATTGGCAGGGCTGTGCATGCCTACACAATACAAACCCACTCATAAAAGATAAAAAAAACAAAACAGGAAAATGCAAGTGTCAAATTTACCTACTTAACTTATGAACCTCATGTAATTTGTATAAAAGTCATAATAGAATAGTTACCAACAAAAGATTACATAGTGTGAATTATAGTGAAACTTGGAACTGTTAATTCTCAATTTTAAAGCGCTAGATAAAAAAGTTAATATCTGCCTACTTTTACATCTCATGCCCAACAGGAAAGTGTATCACAAAGAGCTGGGTGTGTGATGGCGACATTGACTGTGAGGACCGCTCAGACGAAGAGTCCTGTGAGTCTGCTGTCTGCAAACCACCCAAGTACCCTTGTGCTAACGACACTTCTGTCTGCCTCACACCCGATAAGATCTGCAATGGCAAAGTGGACTGTGCTGACCGATCGGACGAAGGACCCATCTGTGGTAATGTTTGCTTTGTCTGTGCATGTCATATCTTCTTTTGGTTTGTTGTCTTGATGATTAAGATGTAGTAATACTCTTTTTGCCTTGTGATGTTGAAACTGTTACCACAAAGAAGGATGTTTTATTGTCTAAACCATAATTGCTTTAGTGCATTAGCACTTCCCTCAGTGGAAATTAAGGGCCATTCCAGAAACAGACCCTGACCAAAATAATTCAAAGGTATCTGGACAGGGGTGTGTCTCTTTTTTTTTTTTTTTTAGATTATGCTCAGTATTATCCTAACAATCAATGTTTTTATTTTAATATGGCTAAATATACTACTACTGTCTGAATGCCTGAGCTCTAAAGAGGTTAATGGCCTCACTTTTTGAGAAGTTTGAGAAGTTTATATGGATTTTTTGATACTTCAAGCTGTAAACATTAATCACCATTGGAATCCATTGTAAACAGCAAAATTCAAGCTGACCAAAGCTGTGGTTCTTCATGAGAAACTTTTTATAGCCACCTTTCAAGCCTACAGGGGGTGAGCGTTTGATACTCAAAAGATATATTTTGGATGGAGAATCATTTTTAAGTGAAAAAAACCAACAAAAACTGTCAAAAATAATGACTACCACAGCAGTTAGGCTAGAGCATTTTGGGTGCTCCAGCTGTGTTTGTTTCTTTGAGTTTCTTTCCATTTCTTGCAAGGATAGAAACACTGAGGTGCGTTCGGTGGCACTGATTTAAAAGAAAATAAAACAAAGAAAACAGTGAGGAATCAAAAACTGCATTTGCATTGCAAATGAAAACTGTAGCACATTGTTCTGTGCAACTCTCTATTTAAATATAGCTCTTTATTCCTCATAATTTACCTTTTACCAGCTTAGATTTGCAGAAGAAGAAAGAAAATAAAGTTGAAGCACTTTCTCGTCTTTTGTTGAAGAGGTTCAAGACATGTTACCTGCTGAGGCACCTCACAGTACCAGTGCTAACACTCACTTTAATTTGTCATCTTATATTATATCATGGGATGTTGAAGAACATCTCCCAGTGGAGTTGTGTTATATTTTCGCCTTCACATTAAGTAGCTTAGAGCCTGGCGAGTGTTATCTCAGAGACCAAAGGGACAGAATATGAAGAAATACTCTGGTTTAACGATGATAGCAAATGTGGAAGTGTTTGTCCAATGGTCTTCAGATGGAATAAGGGGATCTCTTGTGACTAGCCCTATCCATCTAATCTCGCAAAGTGAGCAGTGTAAACATGGAGGTTCATTTTCTAGAGCGTCACTAACCAAGTCCCACTGGGGCCCTATAGGAGCCTTGAGTGTAGGTGTTATCCTACTGAGAAGAGGGCTTGTGCCCCCTCACAGACAATTATGTTGTGTTCATAGGGACCTTGAGGGTCTGATTGATTTTCACCAGCTCAGCAGGACTCACATCCTCCTTTAACTACTGTGACCACATACTCCATTTACCCCCTGCTGGGAGAATGCAATGCTTTTCTTGCCCACCTTGAAAAAAATGTTTTAATCACAGTGGGAAAAGAGAGGCATATAGCAGTATACTTTTCAATTTTGACCTTTCCATTTTGAACTTCATAAAAAGATAAAAAGGCATGAAGTGACATGTCATTATATGACTTCTGAAAGGAACGGTGCATAATTTTCACTTTACTGTTTGTTTTGGAACCTTTGATAAAAGCCATCCACCTCCAGGTGAATCCACAGAGAACCTTCTGTATGGAGGTTTTCTCATTACATAACACATTTATCTTCATTAGATAATGAAAACTCCTCAAGCTTGACTTGTAATCTTGATGTGTAGTTCTGGATGGAAAATCCTTGTGACATTATGTTCAAACGTAACCTGACGCGCCAGATGGTTTGTTACACAGAACCATCAGAGAAGTCGTCCATGGAAACTATTTAGAAAAGGGCAGGCACTTTCAAAAAATATACTTGGCAGGTAATTGGATGAACCATCTGTCTATTACCATCTATCACCATCTTACCTTTTGAGGCAGCTGGATTTGCAACGCTGATTGGTCTGAACCACCAGTGGTTCGTACACAAGCGCATAACTTGAAATGCATAACTTAAAGCCTGACAAGATGGATTCTCTTGTGATCTTGTGATCCCGTGATCTCGTGAATCCAGCTGCCTCACAAGGTAAGTTGAAACATAATACCTTTTAAATTCATGCAATTGATAATTAGAGGCTTTGTGAGGTAGGCAGATGCTTCTATCTCAGAGAGCAACCCTACATCTTTTTAAAATGTTCTTTTAAATCTCACTCCTTCTTCCAGTGTCTGTACAATTTCAGAGAACTGTTGTCCTTTCTTTACCCCAGATATGTGTCTTGTAGCCAGAGGGGGCTGCAGCCACCAGTGTACCGTGGCACCAGGGAAAGGGGTGGTGTGTTCTTGTCCCCCTGGGCTTCACTTGGACTCTAGCAACAAAACATGTGAGGTGGTGGATTACTGCAGCCGCCACCTGAAGTGCAGCCAGGTGTGTGAACAGTACAAGACCACAGTGAAGTGTTCCTGTTATCCAGGATGGATGCTCGACCCAGACGGAGACAGCTGTCACAGCACCGGTAACAGACCCTAGCTTTTTAGTGTTTGTTTTAGAGATGCTGTTAGCTGTCATGATGATGTGTGTTTGGGCCTGTGTCTGCAGTAATATTTAATTTTATCCTCAGGCATACTAGTACCTCTATAATTTTGTTTGTAAATTGGAGTCATTGCTCTTGCGGTGTTGTTGCCGACTGCAGTGTTAAAATATGAGCTTTCTCTATCACTTTATTTATTTATTGTAGTGTACATTTAAGATTTACATTGTAGATAAGGGAAACTGAAAAGCCAAATAATAAAAGTCAAACTACAGATGTCGGAGGTTTTTGTTTCAGTGTCCCTGAGTGCTGACGAGTTGGTCTGAAGAATAGTAATAGAAGGTGATTTAGGGTACATTGAGGTCAAATTCAATCAGTTTCAAATCTGAAGAGGCATCTGGGCGACGAGTCCTGTCTGTTTCTATCTGTACTGATGCTGAGTGAAGGAAGTGTATTCTCTGTTCCCAAACCACCAGAGCCATATTACTAAATTCATATGTGCAGAAGTTCCCCTCAAGCCTAATCCCATTCAAACACAAATGTTTTGCCAGCATAGTATCACATCATAAATTCCAAGTTTCCACTATTCTCATGTTGTTACTGAATAATCTGCTTGATGAGACCGCTCCGTAACTGCTGAAATTACAATAGTTACACACACATGCTGTTGGCTTGACACATTCAGATTTATGGACCCTGTTTTGATTACTTGCTTCTCTATTTCACTCCAAGATTGATGGCAGTCGTGGCTCTAATCATACATTAACGCAGGGAAAGAATACACAATTTCCTCTGGAAGCCGATCAGAATTTTACAGCTTCATCATAAATCACATTTTGCATAGAAAACACAAACATTCCAATTCAATCTTGAGAGAGGTGTTATTGGATCCTTTGTGATGTCCCAGGCACACATCCACTCCTCCTTTTCCTTTGCACATCCCAGTAATAAAAGACTTGTTAGGAAAATCTGCTAGTATAGATATATTCTCTCTGGTAGCACTGTAGCTAGTTCGGCCATAATGTTGAAACATGTCATTGAAGCAAGGGCACCATTAATTGCATTTGTGGGCAAACATTTATTTTTCCCTGAAGTATGATTTACTCCAGAGTTCTATGAAGATAAGGCTAGCAAAAAGGCCCACTTTTGAAAGACAGTGTATGTGTATGTGAAGGAGATGTGGGCTCTGAGTGTGGATGAATTAGTTTGAATGCGCACAAGTGTCCATGTGTGGCATATTTTTAATTTTAGCTGTACAAACATTTCTCAGAGGCTGAGCTGTTCTGCAAGCAGAAATAATCTGACTGATTGAGCTAAACCTCAGTGGACAAGGCCAGAGAAATGTATGCAAGCAGTGTTGCCAGTTTTAGGAGTCAACACTAGATTCTTGAGACCCTACAAAATGTATTTCTCAAAAGACACTACTTACAAATGTATCTACTTTTTCAGAAAATGGAAAAATGTAATGTGTTGATTCCCTAAGTATTTTGCACCAAATTGGTTTGGCTGCTGCTTATGCATGTAAATTTGTGCTGGTATAAACCAGTGAGGTAGGTTTGAAAGCAAGTCCTCTACTCAGTGGATCAGCAGAGAGAGACCAAGCTGAGTGAAATAATAATAACTAAATAAAGATCAACTATCTTCACTAGTATGCACTGTAATACATTTCCACCATATTTTAATGGAATACAATGAAAATGACTTATGATTAAATTAATTTCTTGCCACATGTAGCCTACATTGCCTGTGAGTGAGAGTCAATCAGTGCTTTGTTATAGGAACATCACTTAACTTGCTATTCTACCATCTAACGTAGCAAGGTGTAGAGCAAGCAACAATTATACATAGTCACTTACCTAAAAAGACACAATATGCTTTTTTATAGCAGACACTGGCTAATCAGAATAAAGTGTGTAACTTGTAGCAATGGTTCTGTTCTTTCCAAATGTCCCACAACAGTGTGACAGTACAGCTTATACAATGGCAGGACCAAAAAGCTGAAGTAGCTTGTTAGCCAGAGTCAATTTTATTATTTACACTTGTGCTTTTCATACTAGGGCATATCAAAATGTTTTCCGTGTTCCAGCATTTCCTTAGAAGCCAACAGTTATTTAACACCCTTAGTATTAATAGTAGCATTAGAGGACATTGGCTACGTGTTAACATTAGGTAAAGCTATGATTTTTGCTAGGTCAACAAGCTTATTTAGCTGCTTATGAATGATTGATAGATTCTAACAATACAAGCTGGCATTAGTGGCTTTTTTGTTTCCTTTCTTTTTTGTGTGGCTTCAAGTCAATTTACTTAAACAGCACATTATAATTTTGAGTCAAACATAAAATATGTATTCATGCATGGACACCTACTGGCTTTGTGTGTTTGTGTGTGCATGCAGTCATGGATTTTCAAGTGTGAAAGCACTGGGGCTGGGCAATATCAACAGTTGTATGTCTAGTTTTGACTTTAAAAGAACTATACTATTTGATATAACAAAAACATGATCCATAAGAATACTACAGTTTAATTCTTGGTGGACATAGTTGTGTTGCATTTGAGAGTAATATTCCTCAGAATATGTGCTAGAGCTGTTTGTGTAGTATACATTGCCACATTACAGTAGTGCTCCTGTTAAAGAAGGTCACAGCTTGCCAGCAGTGCAAAACACTTTCTCACAATGACCAATACATGATGTTACACATTGTCAATTAACAACTTACATGAAACATCACTCAGCCCCAGGTGACACTCCTAAATAAATAAGGTGTTTTTTCCTGTCTCTCTCCCTGCTCAGATCCCTTTGAGGCTTTCATCATTTTCTCAATTCGGCATGAGATAAGACGAATAGACCTTCACAAGCGGGACTACAGCCTGCTGGTGCCGGGGCTGAGGAACACCATTGCGCTAGATTTCCACTTTAACCACAGCCTCCTTTACTGGACAGATGTGGTGGAGGATAAGATCTACAGGGGAAGGCTCTCCGAGTCTGGCGGTACGCACTACACAATAGTAAACACACATATGCACACAAACATTTGCTATATATCTAAAGACTGCTGTGATGTATAGGATAAAGAGAGTCATGTCATGCTCATCTATACTGAGGCGGCTGTAATGGAAGTCCAAGAGCCTGCTGATGATAACCCTGTTTTATTGTATTTTCTTTACACATATTCAGGTCTGATACAGTAAGGTGATATTGTCCCTCCCTGGAAATGTATTTCAGGTTGATCAAAATAAAACATTTGATTGCAGAACTTGAAGTCCTCAGTTGTAGTAGTACAATATATTCCCCTCATGAAACGATGAATCAGAACATTTCTCCCTTTCTTTCCATTTCCTTCATTTCCTTTGCCTTTTTTATTTTTATGTTTTGGGCAGCACCACATTGACTGAATTCTCTTTCTTTCATTTTATTTGGTGGGGCTGTAAACAAATCACCTCTTAGCTGTACCCATTTCCCGCTTTTGTGGGACACACATAAAGCCCCGAGCATCTGACAATAACTGTAAACAGTTAGATTATAAATATTGTGGGAAAACCATTTTACCATGCTTGATGCAACCCCATAGAAAGCAGTATTCTTAATGTTAAAGTGATTTGCTTTTCTGAGTTTCCTCTTGCTTTGAGGATGTTTTTCTGAGTAGTATAGAGATGTGCTAAACACCAACACTGCCCCTTGACTACAGTTTATGTCAGTGCTGCATAGTCATGCTTTTTGATATTGTTTCAGGGGTGACAGGAATTGAGGTGGTCGTGCAGCATGGCTTGGCCACCCCAGAAGGTCTGGCTATTGACTGGGTTACAGGGAAACTGTACTGGATTGACAGCAATCTGGACCAGATTGAGGTAGCCAAACTTAACGGAGATATGCGCACCACACTGATTGCAGGAGGCATGGAGCATCCACGGGCCATCGCTCTCGACCCAGGGCAAGGGTACGTTATGCACCAACTCCCACATACATTGCTTTCTAGAAGCTGTGCTATCTATCAAGCACTGAGATTATTGGAATAAAGTAAAATTACAACCGCCTTGTATTTCTCACTTCCATATCTGCCTTGATGTATGAAGATGTCAGCTGTGTTAAGGTCCATTAAGGCAGCAGATATAGAATACATCAATAACAGTGTTGTGCACTCCATTCCAGTAATGACAACTAATGTAGCTAATACTTCCCCAACCATTGCTCCTGCTTTATACGCTTTACTACAGTTTCTCTGTTGTTCTCCGAAAATGTTGATCTTTAAATCATTTTAAGCAAGAACTTCAAATAAAAAGACCAAAATATGCTTTGTTCTTATCTGTGCGTCACTCCCCTCGGGGCCCAATTTTCAAAATTATAGTTGTTTATCCTGCTGAGAGGCATGGGGAAAGTGTTTGTAGACTGATGTGTGGCAACCATTTGTTTGCCCCACAGTCGACAAGCAAGTGTTTACAGGAAACATGGCATCTATTGCAGTGTATTGATGACGCTGACAAAACTACCTTTTTTTTTATTATTTTATCAAGAATTTTTGAATAACAATGGTGTTATGACAAGGTCTTTTAGGTATTACACTGGGGAGAACAGGTCTGATCCATTATTAGCCATTGATGCAACACACCTGGGAGTGTTTGATATGTTATTTTTTGTCATCTGTACTTTTGAAATTCACCTTACCTGCTTAACAAGAAAGCTGTAAGAAATGACATGTTTTACCCATGAACATTGAGGAAATAGTGTGTATGAGTTTTTGTTTTGGAAGTGCTAATCTGTAAATGCCATTATGTATATTTTGTGTGACAAAATGGAAAATCGGATATGAAAAAAAAAAAAAAGTCGCCATACTACCTCAGTGTCCTAACATGACAGCTTCATGGTATCACCTAAACTCAAAGTGTAGGAGAGCTGCTAAACAATAGCAAACATAATTGACCTTTTGCTAAACCCATAAACAGTGATTGTCTAATTATATCTTTGCTTTGGGTTTCTTCGCATGCTGAAGCAATGTACATTGAGCTGCAGTAAGAGCCATACTTTGCATTTAAAGAGATCCGAAGTTGGTGTCCAAAACAAAACCACAAGAAAAACACAATTTAGATAGTGTTTTTGTGTGCTCTAAAAGCTGCCAGTTGTCATTTCAGTCTATAAAATGGATAGTCACCACCTAGAAATCAGAGGCCTGCTTTTTTCTACCTCTGTGTGAAATCAGGGACTCATTGTTGCAAACATTACTGATTTCAAGTTGGAAATCTGCCACCTTAAACATTGTAAACTCTATATGTGCCTTGCTAAATTGAAAGTTTGACAGCAATGCAGCAGTAGCTAGAGAATGTGGGGCTTAGGGGACAGCTAATTGGCAATAACAAAGCATGGCACAGAAGAGAATAACACACTTTGTCACTATAAACAGTGAAAAGGCAACACAAGTAACCACAGACAACTGGACAACAAGTCCAGTTGTGAGAATACGACTGTGTCAAGTACATCCTGTGGAGCATTTAGACAGGGTTTACACAGATGTAGATGACATGTACATGGATCAGTACACTTTCAGTTTTCAGTGTCTCACTTCTATTTTTGTAAATTCTGGTTAAGACTGTTTTGTCTCAATTTGATCACAATGTCCTCATGTGGGCACAGGTCAGCAAGTGATCCAATACCCACTCTTGCAAGGTAGAGATACAACAAATGTGCAGAAAAAACACTGACTGGTGCAGAGTTTTAGAGCAGACAGATGAGACAGACATGGTGAATATCTGACAGTATTTGAAACATGATGCATCAGTAATAATGTGTTAAATAAACCACCACAAAGTCAGCTCTTATGTGCAGTTTGAGCAACAGCTTAGCTTGTTGTAGGTTTTAATGTCCCACAAAACAATTGTTAACCCTAAAATGCTGTAATTATTTTAACACAGTTTAAAGTATAATAGTACAAGTCATTCCATGTTTTTGTATTCTAAACATTTTCAGAAGACCTAAAGGATTATCTTGATTATTTGTTCCTAGAATTTGTTCCATGCAGCATTTAGTGACATTTCAGTCGATCAATGAGAAATGATCAATGTGGTGTAAATTCATTTGGTAGTGATGACAAATGATGACACATATGTCTTGGCCAGGTGCTCCATCAAACACAACTGGCAGTGTTTTTGGGTGGACACACTATGACTGTAGTGGACAAGGTATCTGGGTGGAGAAGGGTAGGAATTCTGACGGAATACAATGATCCTTTCTGAGCCTGAAGGGATTCAGACCTGCAAAAAGTAGTTTATAGTTGGTGACAGTAGCCGTCTGGCTGGTAGGCTTTTTGCTGTCCTGCTATTCTCTTGATGTGGGCAATTAGGTTTTATTGTATGGGTTATAAGGGCACATGGCCAAGTTCTAAATGTTTACAAAAAAAGGAACACAAGCAATTCAATTGAAATTGATATCTCAGCACAATTGAACATTTCATTTGCTGCTCCACCAAAGTCTCCCAGGTGTGTAGCATTAACTACTAATACTGAGTCAGACTGCTTCCCCCATTCAACTATGACTCCCTAATCTCTTCCTACGCACACCCTAATCTGCCAGACTAAAAGACTTATTGTAACACTATGCTGGCTAACACTATGTTGGCTCAACCATTAACTATTATTTGCTTAATCAATCACTTTTGAGGGTAATTTTGTGGCCAGTCATGTATCAGTTTGATAGATTTTACATACATATTTACATATTATAATATAGTAAAAAAATAATAAAATACTTGGTGTGTATACTATGTTAGTTTTATCAGAAAGTAATGAAAAAGTAGTTAGTTATTAACTTAAACAATTGTTCACTTTCTCTAAGCAAGTAGACCTACTGCAATCCTAGAAACATAACAGGGAAATGTGCCCTTCCTATCTACAGAATATAGTATTAGAGTTTTAGATGATATATGGTGGTACAAATTATACAAAGGAAATTGAATCAGTTTCATCTGCTGTTGGTGTGTTGATAGTGTTTCATATTAGGTGCTTACTTTGATGAATGCATCCGAGAACTAGCCAGTGGTTGTATACTGTGGCCAGTATATTTCAGATTAAAGCAAAACCCAGACATTCCTAAAATCAATTTAACACTCTTAAGAAATGAGTAATCTGCTCATGCACTCTCTCCTATAGTACTCTTTCACATTTGGGAGGATGACTACATTTCATGGCTGTACAGAGTAGGATTAATGAGTGCTTTTGGTGCCTAAAGGCGCATTTCCATTACAGGGCAATAATTCTAATCTAATTACTTGAATCCACTCAAAGTAGTGGGTCATTGATCAGGGAGGCCGTATCAAGTGAATAAGGCTATTGATCTGGACAAGGATATTTCTTCCTAACACGGTTTCGTTGTCGTCAGTATGCGATTTAAGCTTGAGCACCCATTTTCCCTTTCACTCTAGCTGACTTTGTGGACCAAGGCAGGACAGAAGCAATGTTTGCTTGGTTGGAGTAGGACTCATGATACTGTCAATGGTCACATCGATGACAGTGTTCATTTTCAGGCCTCATTGAGCTGTGAAAAGTCATAATAAAACAGATCGTGTCCCATTTTAAGGCCTGTCACAGATGTTAAAGGGTTGCACTGGATCACTGGTGCTGTTCTTGGACAGTCACTGCCAATCTCTATGTTAATTAATTCAGTAACCACAGCAATGTGTATATGCTGACTGTGTTTTGCAGTATAACAACATTAACAAACAAGTACAAATGGCTGAGAAATAGCCCTTGTGTTTTGCTAGTGATGTTCGCAAGGCACATTATTTCTTTCATTATTTGTGCTTATTGCCCAAATTTAACATTTTATAGTCACAGTGATATTATTTTGTCCTTTGCTCATCTGAAAACTGAAATCACTTTATTTTTTGAAGTGTGTATAGATACCTATTCTTGCTTGTTCTTTTAAAGCATACAGGTGAAGATGCAAGACTAACCGCTGCTTACGCTTTCTCTACTTTAAGCATCCTCTTCTGGACTGATTGGGATGCTACTTTCCCCCGAATCGAGGCTGCATCAATGAGTGGAGGAGGTCGACACATTGTGTTTAAGGACATGGAGATTGGAGCCTGGCCTAATGGACTGACACTGGATCATCTGGAAAAGAGGATTGTTTGGACAGATGCACGGTATACCATTAGTGTTTTTCAAGTTGTGTGCAGGTGCTTTCACACATTTTAGACCTTTGAATACATGTATGACGTTATATAATGCCAAATATTCTCCATTCCTTGAGCAAAAGATAAACTTTTCCATTTACCTAGTGGGCATTAAATAATGGAGGACATTCAATATTTAGAGATCTTAGTGCAATGGCCATATTTTGTTTTAAGTGGGTCCTGAACAATTTAATAGTCCCATCAGTGGACTTTAACACTTGGTGGGTTACAGTTTGATTTGCCTTCATCTATTGTTCTTTTTTCAATGCATTAGACGAGCGGTTTAAACTTTGGTATGGCACTTTGTGTTGGTATCTTTTACACAGGTCCGACGCCATTTTCTCTGCACTCTATGACGGTAGTGGGGTCATTGAGATCCTCAGAGGCCATGAATACTTGTCCCATCCCTTTGCTGTATCTCTCTTTGGAAGCAATGTCTACTGGACGGACTGGAGGACTAACACTTTAGCGAGAGCCAATAAGTGGACTGGGCAAAATGTCACAGTCATCCAGAAGACAAGTGCTCAGCCTTTTGACTTGCAGATCTTTCATCCCAGCAGACAGCCACAAGGTAAGAATAGTTTTACTGGTCCTACAGTTGGAGATGAGCCAATCACAGATAAGTGACTATTTACTATATTAGCCAGAAGCAGGCCTATGTATAATTTGTCAGTTTTGCTTTCCTGGCATGTGCACATTAGTGCCATTTAAAGTGCAAACTCATCACATTTGATCACATTACACTTTTTAGGTAAGCAAAATTCTGATAGAATCTGTCCATAATCCTTAAGCACCACTGGATATTATCTGAGGATGCAATATATTTTAAAACAGAATTCATTTTCATTTTTCAAAGAGGAGGAAAAAACAGCATAAGGTAATTAATTTCAGCTTCTGCCTCTGCCTTCATTTGGCCTGTCAATCAATGAGCAGGTGTCTGAATGAAAAAGGTGCTCAAGCAGAGAATTAACTGGCTTGACTTAATGGTCCCTCTGAATGTATTTTTCTTTCCATCCAAATTATCCTAATTGGCTCAAACTACTAACCTTTTTTTCTTCTTTTTTTAACTGAATGTGAATGAAGAAAGTTGGGTAACCCTTCCATTTTACAGTCTGCTAATTACAAAGTATTTATCCAGTAAATGTATGGTAAATAATAGTATATTATTAAGTAATAACCACTGGTAACAAGTAGGCAAATACAGAAAAAAACTACAGCTGAACTACCAAGAACCACTATTACCCGTCAACTCAATTAAGTGCCATGTAGTTGTTACGTATTACGTTAGTAATAACTCAGATAAAATTGCGTACATTCTAGGAAATTAGGCAAACAATTCTTAGTAATGCTGCTTATATCATCAATTCAAGGTACAATTGTAGTTATCCAAGGTTTAATCTGGTAACAGCCCAAGTATAATTATGTACTGTCTAGAGATTAAGGTTTTATGCTTGTGTCATTCTTAAATACTTGGTACGTTCTTGCATTTGTTTTTAGAATTTACTTAGTAAGTAAGCTTTAACTGTCCTGTAAAAGAAAGCCTTATTTTTCCCATGTCCGTAAGTATATCCTTTGTATTAGATGATTCCATTGTCCATGCTGTTAATAGAAACTTGAACCAAAATAAACACTGCTGCAGCTTATTATGAAATAATTAATCAGACAAAATAACTGTAACAACCCAGGAAAATGTATTTAGGGTATGGGAGCAGTTTATGACCTATATCCAGTTATTTGTATGAATGCTGTCCTGAGGCAAAGATATCCTTATTATAAATCCAAAAATCCATATCCAACTTCGTTACATACTTTATAGACAGGAGATAAAAGTAAACTTACACTTAAAATCAAATGGATAGGTAGTAATGCAATATAGATTAAACATTGTTTGGTAACAAATCAGTACTATCAAATAATTGGTTTAATGCATTAACACAGGTTCAACTTGGAATGCATTTTTTTCCCATTATACGTAATATTATCTATTTTAGTAGGAATCCAAAGGGGTCCTTTTCATTAATTGGGAAATTAAATGCTAAAAGTTGTCCAGGAAGTTGTGTAGCAGCTGCCGTCAGCTCCTCTGCAGTAGCCACAGGGAACTAGCAGTCCCTCTTCACCCAAAGTCCACCTCAAAGCTGGTTGAGTTGAGGCTCGTGAGTGCAGAGTAAGTAACTGGCTCCCACAGGTTTACTCTGCCACAGCTAAAGCCAACTGAGCCCTTTTTGTATAGCTCCACACAGCCTACTGTTGTGCAGTCTTCAAATAGACTCTATCTATCCATAGACTCTCGTCTTCTGGATGACTGTGACAGATCGGTCAGATTTGGCATTCATTTTCTTTACTTTTTCTTTTCACATGTGTGCAGCAGTAAGCTATCTCTTGTTCAAACACTCTTCAAATGAGGGAGCCAGTCAATCATGCTTGTTGTGATGATAAGTGCAAGTCACGTTCACCATCTCAACAAGCATGATTGGCTGGAAAGTTGTCTCTTGTGAGCAGATGCATAAACACAGATGTAAGATCCATATTTTACTATCCTGATCGTGTCATGAAATTAATTAAGATGAGATAGCATAGACTGATTACAGCTACGTAGGTGTCACAAAATGATCAAATTATCTTACATTATGGGACTTTGGGTATCATTGTACATTGTACGAGGTAGAGTTCCTTAACACACATTTGAAATATGAATCAAACTGTATTACGGTGAAATAGTGTGGCTCCTCACTTTCTGAATGTATCCACAAACCCAACTACAAACCCAACTACAAACTGCCTTTGTAGAGCGAAATAGTTTAATTCATATTTCAAATGTGTTTGAAGGGTTCTGTGTTTATGGTTTTGTAACCCACATAAAAGTGCATGGGCACTATAGGTATAACTCCTCATGAGTCAGGCTGTTCACTCACTGAGAGAGTGTGCCACTCATCGAGAGAGAAAGGGAAGCTTGAAACAGCAGAGCTAGAAACTCTGGTTGATAAATAAGAAAGCACAAGTGCAGAAGCAAATTGTATAGTTCAGCTAGTCTATCACTCTTGTTTCTTGAAGCTTTAAAACCTTTTTGTCATGATTTTTTCCCCTTCTTAGTCTGGAAGCTAGAGTGAGTTGAATTAGCCTGCACAAGTAGCATACTATAGTTAATAGCATAGCGTCTTGCTAGTTTAAGAGAATATGAGCAATTCAGTTTTTTTAAATTAAGTATTTTGAACAGTAGTACAAAGTATTTTGATTGAATGCAGTGTGTTAAAATGTATTTTATTGATTTTATTCATTGATTTATTTTTAAGGATTGTACTTTTATGTTATATGAGAGTCATGGGAAATGTATTCATTTACATGAGCAATAGTTTATTTTTTCTGATATGAGATAAAGTTCATTTTTGGTGGAATACTATACTAGTTATTTTATATTATAAGAAAAATCCCTAGACAATAGAGTTGTGAAATTGAGTTTTGAGGAAGAGGATGAGATCTTATTTTGAAAGGAGTGTATGATGACTTATCTGAATAATTCTGCCATGTACAGTATGTGTGGATTGTTCTTTGATGACCCTGGATTTGTACCTTGGAGTTAACTCTTTTTTGGACATGATGGCAAAGTCAGTCTCAGTGGTGAAACATTGGTAGGCAAATCTGGAAGCGGAGTGGCCAGCTGCTTTGAATACAGCACTCCTGTAGCAGAATTTTGAATTAATTATAGCTGATTTATAATAATTTGATAGACCAAAGAAAAACCAAACCATAATAATAGTAATAATAATAACCATAATAATAACAATTAATAATAATGATAATAGTAGAAATAATCTGTAACATCCAGGACTTTATATCTAAAATATAGCTATAAAGTGAGTCAATTAGCCCGGTTTCATCAAGGGAGAAGGTCATATAGACCTGAGTGTCATCAGCATAGCTGCATAAGGCGATGTCATGCCTCCTGATGACACTGCCCAGGGGTTGCATATACAATTTTAAAAAAGTAACGACCCTAAATTGATCCTTCAGGTGACCCAAAGGTAACCTCATGGTGTTTAGAGGAGTGCTCATCTGTTGACACAATTTTCTTCCAATTAAAAGCAATTCCAGACAGGCCACCATGCTCACTTAATCTATCTACAAACCAGCAGGGAAGTCACCACACTGTAGGGAATGATATATTATGGTAAGTGTGTCTTCAGATACAGAATTAAAAATGGTTTTAAAAAGGAAGGAAGGAATTGGGTCAAGGGAACATGTGGAGCGCTTCAGTTCTGTTACTATTTTTTTGAATTTCAGCAGCAACCAGGTTAAAACGTTCTAACTTGATTTCACTCTGTATAGAGTATAGAGGTAAAAGTGCAGTGTGCTTGTTCTGCTGGCAGATACCAGATATAATGTTGATTATTTTCTCCCTGAAGTAGCCGGCAAACTCTTCACATTTATAACCTGGAAGCTCAATACTGTAGTTGTGGTATTTAGCGGTAATCTATTTTACTAAAAAGAGGTCTGGGATTGTGAATGCAGATGTTGACCAGGTTCGTGAATTATGATTTTCAAATCAAAACTTTAAACATTTTTCAGTGAGTATATTGTGATGTATCACTAATTTTGTTTGTTTTTTTAACCATATGTGCTTAGCAGTTCCACAGTCTCCATAGTTGCATTATGTTTGTATGGGACAATTTTTTTTTATAAATTCTTTTAAATAAATTACAAAAAAAAAAAAAATCTGCAAAAATGTAATCAGTGTTACAGATGTACTGTGACATTAGAAGAACATGTTTGCTGTGGAGGTTGTTACCAAATCAGTATAAGGTAAATCTAATAAATCTTTTGGGAATGGGAATAGCCATGAAAAATATCTACTATCTTATTTTCTAGATAGAACATAATTAAACTTCTACCAACTTAAACCTTGGATAACTACAGTTATAACTTAAAATGATGGGTAATAGAGGAGGTGTTCTAAGAAATGGTTTCGCACTTTACTAAGACGTATGCGATTATATCTGAGTTATTATCAGCCTAAACCAGTCACAACTATGACACTTTGATTGATCCACTAATCAAATCAATGAGTTCAATTAGTGAATAGTGTGTTTTGATGGCAGGAAATCAATGAAATAGTTCAAAAAATGTCATTTATAGTGCCAGCAATGTCCCAACAATGAATACTTTTGATTTCAAATATATCACAGTGGACTACGTAATCATTTTATTAAATGGCCAGTAAGCCAAGATTCTGACCATGAAAGATACACTGCTGATGTGTTGTCTGACAGAAAGTCTACATATGCAAGCCAATTTAAATTTTATGTGCAGCTTGCCAAGCTCAAAATGAATAGCATGACAGCTGTTTTCAAGTCACTTTGTTTTGTTTTGTTTTTCTCCTGTAAATAGGTTTTTTGTTTTTGTTTTTTAATTGATTTTTGATTTATTTGTTAAGCAGATCTTCCAAAAATAAAACTCTGGATTATGGAACATTTGTTTTATGTGTGCCAAGACCACCTGATTGATGGATCAGTCTTCATCACAATTGCCTTTATCACTATTGCCAAGTTTATGCATCTCCCTCAGCTTCATACAAATGTACACCATGCACTACCCTTATATGGGTATTATCACAGTGGTAATTGGGTTTACATCCGTTCAGTGACGCCTCTGCTTTCCCAATGTACCATGAGTTAATTTGCTTGTTTCCTTCCTGTATCTGCATTCTCATGACTGCTCACCATAGATAAGTGTTACAAAAATGGGACTGCTTTTCCAAAGAAGAGCGTAAGCTCAGTGGGCGTTGAGAAGGGGGGAGGCTATTATCCACTCCAGCCAGAACCTAGGGCTGGAGACGTGTTGCTCCACTAGACCCCGAACATCTGCAAGAAAAAAAGAAAGGGGTGGATTTGATGAATAAGGTAGAACTGAACACCAATATGCAGCTGATCTCAGTAGCTATTCCGCAGGTGCCACAGTGGAGTTTCACTGGTGGCATAAACAGCAAATACACAACATGTCATTTGAAAGGCAAAGTAGTGTTTTAACATAAGAGTGGGGAACAAGCATTTGCAAATTGCCAAGCAGATTGACAGTCCCAGGGCCTCGCAGTTACAACGGATAATTGGTTGATTATAGCCAGAGCATCACAAAGACAACCTACGCCCACTGCACCATTACACGGTAGACGGCACAAAGCAGATAAAGTGAATTTCTTTGATATTTTGATTAATGAATTAACACAATAATGTTGGTGCCGATGCATTCTTTGAACACAGTTGTGTAATATTCTTTCCAACCATTATACATGCCCTATAGTCATTAATGACTCCACCCACTTCTCTTTTCAGCTGTTAAGGTCAGTGTTTGAGTTAAATCTATTGAGTAGTGTGAAAATGGCATGTAATTTAATACACAAATTAGCTCTATGAAGTTGTTCTTTAGGAATAGTACATGCTTTATAGTTGTAGTAACCCTAACCCTAACACCCCCCCCCCCCCCCCCATTTAGAACATAAACAGTTATATGCTGGCAGATAAATCACACTGTAATTGTGTCTGCAGTGTCATCATGACAAATATGACAGGCTTTGAAACAAATAAGAAAAGCAAAATAAGGGTCGCTCAATGGAAAAAGGCAGTAGTATACCCTTTGCTATCATCACCACACTGGGCCTTCCCTGAATGCGACTGAATTATTCAGGGTGGGAATTGAAGTGTCCTCAATACCTACAGTATTGCAAATGAGCAGAACCACCATTCCCACTGCCTAAGTACAGGGCTGTGCTCTTTTTTCTTTCTTTCTTTCTTTCTTTATTTGTAACAAAGACATCGCACAGTTTAGAGCAAACACAGATCTTGGCTCTGTTGTTGCTGCCTGTCATCCCTCAAGAGCCTGATTCAGGTGAAAGCAGAGCTATATCCACTCAGATGTCTACCTATTACCATACTGAGTCAGCTGGGTGCTGTTTCCAGCTCACAGAGACTAAATTGCATTTTTTCCCTTAAAATAAGCCACATTTGTGATGCAATGGGACTCTTCAATGTGCTGCGGAGTGAGCCCAGGAAATGAACTTTGAATCAGCTTGTTTGACATAAATCATCTAAAGTAGATGGAAAAAAATTATGTGTTTGATGCATGAAATGTGATTACAGTGTGAGGGGAAATAATTGAACTGAGGGTGACTTTCTTTAGTTTTGCTGAGGTGATTTATTCTGAATAGAGTAGAGTAAGAAATTCATGGAAATGATCCTCCTAAAACAGCAAAATGAAATTCTGCTTGCTGTGTATGTCAACTGGAAAATATCAGCAGTTTAGATAATGTATCCCTTAATTTCTGCAAATTGAGAAAGAGTAAACATCTAAATCCTCTAAATCTCTTTAAACACAATCCAACAAGAGTCCAGCCCAAACACCCAAACATGGGCAGAAGGTGTTTTTTTTTTCTTATTTTTGTTCTCCCTCATTTTTTATCTTTTGGTATAAATTAATTCAATTTCATATCCTCTTTCAGTGCTTTCATGCCTTATCTTTTTTTTTGCTGTAATACAACAACAACAACGTTTTAACAATAGTTGTTTTCAGCAGTCCTTTTTTATTATTTAAGTATTTTATTTAAGTGGTCCAATCAGGCTGGCCTGTAAATGTCATGCTGCAAAGGCTGCAAAGTCCAATTCTCATTCAGTAATTATCCTGGCATATCTCCTTACTTGCCATATCAGCATCTTATGCTGAACGTTGTGAAATGTTGTCCAAGTCTCTTCCCCTCTTACTTTATCTTTCTTCTTTTTTCTCATCAGCCTCAAACCCATGTGAAGAGAATGATGGACGTGGTCCCTGTTCACATCTGTGTCTCATCAATTACAACCACACTGCTTCCTGCACCTGTCCGCACCTTACAAAGCTTTCACCCAACAAACAATCCTGCTTTGGTGAGCAGTTAACACCTTCATTTTTTTAGAGTTTAAATATAGGATACTATGATATCAGCAGGAGAGCTCGAGCAGGAGAGTTTTGTTTAACATTTTTTAACATTTCTTCACTTTTGATTGACATCAGCATTATTATCAGTCTGTTCATTTGTACCATCTTCTCAGCTGCACCCTTTCTCCAATGTGTGATTTCTTTATCATCTCACCAGCATTGAAAAGGTTCCTCCTGTATGTGCGACGGTCTGAAATCCGTGGTGTGGATATTGACAACCCATATATGAATGTCATGACGGCACTAACGGTGCCAGACATCGATGATGTCACGGTTGTGGACTATGATGCCCAGGAGGAGAGGATCTATTGGGCTGACATCAAAACCCAAACCATCAAACGTGCCTTCATCAATGGCACCCAGCTAGAGACCATCATTTCTGCAGGTGGGAGAATTCTAGACAACCAAACAATTTACAATTTCTAGCTGTGTATGCACTAGAATGTGTGTGTGTGTGTGTGTGTGTGTGTGTGTGTGTGTGTGTGTGTGTGTGTGTGTGTGTGTGAGTGTGAGTGTGAGTGTGAGTGTGAGTGTGTGTGTGTGTGTGTGTGTGTGTGTGTGTCAGTCATTATTAATTATCTGTTTTGTAACAATTGAATATAACAGTGAATAGCAAAGGAATCTGCCCTGTGGGCCTTTCTTTCTTGGGTAGGGAGTAGTACATAATTAATTAATTAATTATTAAGTATTAGTAATTGTTATTTTTAGCCAGTTAATAGCCAATTAATAATGAGTTATGTGGTTATTAATTATAATAACTAATGTTTTTCCCTCCCATTGACATGACAGCAAGATGCAACATATTTGATTTCCAGTAACTCCAGTTGCTCAAGAGAAAAAGTCTCTGTCAAAAGTCTTGTCACTTTTCTTGCCTTTCTGGTCATGGTATATGTAACAGATTTACCTTTAAAAGACAGGTGTGACAGGTTTTTCATGCACTTTTTGACAGACATAGTGAACTGCCGCGGCCTGGCTTTGGACTGGCTTTCCAGGAACTTATACTGGCTCAGCTCTGATAATGACGAGTCGCAAATCAATGTGGCTCGCTTTGATGGGTCCCTGAAGACCTCCATCATCCACGGCATTGATAAGCCAAGGTGCCTTGTAGTGCATCCCGCCAAGGGGTAAGTAGATTAGATCAGTCTGTACACTTCATCTGTGCCTCACGTTGAATGCATCATATTCAGAAACCTGACTGCAGACTGAAAGGCTGATCAAAACCTTGTTGCTGTGAAAAACAAAAACATGTTTTCTGAGGTTCAAAGGTTGGTTCAAATCTTTATCAAGTTGTCAGGTGGAACAAAATGTATTGGCTTACATTCAATTTTCATTTATAATGGATAAAAACATAACATTTACTAATTATGTTATAAACCACATGATATCTAATTGGATCGCTAACTATTTATTTTCACACTTTCTCACACAGGAAAATCTATTGGACAGATGGCAACACCATAAACATGGCCAACATGGATGGGAGCAACAGCAAGGTCCTCCATCAGAATCAGAGGGAACCTGTAGGTCCGTATGAGGGTAGCGCACTGAGTTAGACCTAGACCACTCACAACTAAATTATAATGTACAATGTGATATGACTGTAATTGATCAGATTAAAGCACATACATAGTTTACAATAACCCAATCTCTCCAATCTTGATTTTTTTAATTATCAGGCTAGTGTCTAGATGTGTGGTATCCTACTGCAAAAAACAGGAGGAAAAATAAGGAATATGTCAATATAGTTTGGTTATGGATTGAATTTATGGTAATTTAATTAAATTAAATTTTCCAGCATCCACAGCTGCGGCACTGCATGCACTACTTTGCATTTGTGTTCACTTCATTCCAAATGAATTCAAAGTAATTTTCTTCTTTGAACCTTAATTTGATGTAGATAACCCGATAAAGGTGCTTACATGAAAGTTGGAATCATCTTGGTTTGCCTTTATCTGTGCATAATCATTTTATTTCCATGCATGTACAGGCACTAGCTTTTACCAAGTGAATCAGATGTCTTTTTTTCAAAAAATATATTAGCTTTTTTCTATTTTTTAACAATGTCAACACGAATCAGAAAGATCACCCACCTCCTCAGAGGTGATGTTATCTCAACAGGCAACTTCCCAGAGTCTTTGGGTAAAGGTATCAAAATGTTTGCTTAGTCAAGAAATGCTGGAGTTTTCTTTCCGAGACAAACTTATTTGCCTACAGCAGACACTTGTATCCCTCACTGTTTGATTCCTGAAGAAATGATTTACTTTTAAACCATCTGTGAATTAAATACATGTCAATCTGCCACTATCTTTTAAAAGGGTGACACATTGTAATTTCAAAAATTGAAAGATTGTACCCTACAATTGCTTTGTGATTTTAACTGCCTTAATATGGACTGCATATAGTTCAATCCCAGTGTCTACCACATGTAATCTGACAGAACCCTGCTCAATTATGACGTCTTGTTTTCCAGTTCATGTATAGTACAAGGTTGAGATGGTTGCCTTTGAAATGCTGTACAACTTTACAGCATTGCTCAAACCGTCCCCCTGACGCCAACAATTATGCCTTTTTTTACAGTTAGTTAGATAATGTTTTCAGCCATTATAAATTGTAGATATGGAGGCACTGTTGTTTATGCATGCATATGTAGTGTGGACTGACACATATTATATATATATATATATATATATATATATATATATTTCTGCATTTGACCTTTGTCAGTTCAGTCAGAATATGAGTCAAGATGTTTTGTTACTGTAATCCAAAATCACATTGTTCATTAAATTGTAATTGTAAGTAATTAAATGTGTTAAACATGGAATAAAGAAAAGAAGAAAGAAAGGGGGGACAAGTATGTAAATCTAGTGAGGACGATCATTAAGAGCTTTAAAATCCTTAAAGCAGCTGTTGAGTAGGATGAGTCTATAGGTACCAAACTGTCAGTCTTAAATGTGTTGTGGTGAGTGTAGAACTGGAAAAGAACAACTAAGCAACAGTTGTGGATGTCATCTGTTGTGATGCACCAACAGTAAGGGAAGTGATTAAGTTAAGATTTTTCTTTTTCTTTTTGGGGTGTGAATTGCAATATTTAGGAAAATGTAGTAAAAGATGCAATGCTTTTTCCGACAGCTCTGCTTATTTAACATAGTAATCTTGCATGTGATCTTTAACATTTTCTACATGTTCATAGGGGTAATATTTAAATCATAGTACTATCATATGTTTTGAATATTAACTATTTTACCACATGCTTGAGTGGGCAGTGGTCTTCATCTCTAGCGGCTGTTGTCACACATCTCAAGGTCAAACTCCCCCTTTCTCACACAAACAACACCATTGTCTGCACTGAATTTCTTCATTCTCCCGAGCCTGTCAGCAATACAGATAGCAGGGTGCACCGTATTTCACCACCTTCATTTATGATTATGGGATAGACCTGGGGACAAGAGTAAATTAATGACGCATTGTGACTGTGAATCTGCCAGACATAAATCCAACACATGGTGGGAGACAGTGAGTTGTCCAGAGGTCCACAATTGAAATTGCTTTCAGTTCTCACCATTGATAGTTGTATTCTATGAAAAACCATCATGTCAGCCAGGAAATGGATTTAAAAGCTGCCAGTGTCTCTCTTGTTCATTTTTCATGCCAGCTGGAGTTTTTATAAAATAGATCCTCCAGTTATATACACATAAATACCTCCCCCAACCAACTGCATGCTAACTACAGTATATTAATATTAAAGCAGTTCTGCATCATTACTGCATGTGTTGTTGAAGTACTGTGCAGTAAAGTGTAGTAGTCCAAATTACTTCATTTACATGTGATTGATATTTGTGTTATGCAGTTTCTCAGTGCAGCACTTCAATGCAGTTAGGATTTCTAACTAAATATGTTTATTATACTGGTTAATTTTACTGGTTCATCCCTCCTGGTGGAACTCAGTGTGGCAAAATATGGTAGAGGCAGCCACACTTTTCATGAACACTGTCTTACTTTGTTAACTTTGATGTATCAAAATTAATAAGTTGTACATTTGTTTTGTTTATGTATCCATATGTACCTATTTTGTATGTCTTTGATGAGTGTTTTGCCTATTTTGAAGTCAGTCCTAGTGAGCCATCATGGTAAGTGCTAACCTCCAGTTTTCTCTCTGCTGTTTCCTTTTCACTTGTCTTCCTCTCAGGTCTCTCAATAGACTACACTGCCAACAAGCTGTACTGGATAAGCTCAGCCAATGGCACTATCAACAGGTGCAATCTGGATGGCAATGGGTTGGAAGTGCTGGAGACTCTGAAGAGGGAGTTAGCCAAAGGCACAGCTCTGGCCGTGATGGGTGAGTGGAGTTTGTCACGAGTGCATCAGATTGCCACTAGGGATTAGTCAGAGAGTGTGGAGGGATTACGTATTTAACCAGTTAAGTGGCTGTAGAATGGAGCCATTTAGCCATTCCTCACAACATTTGTGCTTCACTTTGTGTGAAGTAGCAGGGGCATTAGATAATTAAAACAGTGAAGCAGTGATTGATGATTGATTTTCTCACCCCTTTTGTAATGAAAAGGGAGGAGGGTGTTCATTATGTGTTGATTCTTGGTATCAGTGCTGAATCCAATGTGTCACATCATCTATCAACCTGTAGGTTCATTTAGAAAATCTGCTGAAACCCAAGCCAATGTGGCTGGGCCTGGATACAAAGCTTTGCAACAGCAACTTTTAGTTTTTGTATACATGCTTCTAATACTGACTATGTCACTGTCAACTACAGTAGAGTACTCCAACATCTGCTTTAAAATATAACATTCAGCATTCAGGAGGGACATGTATTACTGATCTAACATCCAAAATGTTTTTCTATAATTACTACAATATAGATGGACAGACTGTTTGTGTTGTAGGGGAAATTATATACTGTTTATGCCAAACTGAGTATACTGAGTAGTACCTGCAATGCCTTGCCTTTTTTTTCCATACCACAAACCAAAATTGTATTTTTTTCCATGCTGCTGCTGCAGTCTTGACAACTGGGAATCTTCCCATTGAGCTATGTGGATGCATTTTGCTTGCCAAGATTGATAATGAGAAGAGAGCAAACATACTGAACAGAGAGTTGCTGGTACTGTGTGTGTGTGTGTGTGTGTGTGTGTGTGTGTGTGTGTGTGTGTGTGTGTGTGTGTGTGTGTGTGTGTGTGTGTGTGTGTGTGTGTGTGTGTGTGTGTGTGTGTGTGTGTGTGTGTGTGTGTGTGTGTGTGTGTGTGAGTGAATATCTTTTTTGACCATTTTGATTTTTGATTTATTTTTTTTTTTAAAGGAAAATTTAAATCAAGAGTGTTACCAGGGTGATACTTTGTGTTCTTGAAACATGTTATCAATCATGACAGGTCTTGGTTTCTTAGCGTAGTGTGTATCTGTCAGCATGTTCAGAGAACACTTTGGTTCTTATACTGCTACAGAATAACACAGCAGTGGCAGAATGGCATCCTGCTGTTCTGTGAGCCGTTTGCATTCTGCAACTGTAAGTCTTTGGTGCATTTTTTGTAGGCATTTCATACAGTAAAGACTTTGACCAGAGAAGGCTGTTTGTTATATGGAAGATGGAGACTTCATTATTGTGTTTCATAAATGGGAGATAGAATACGAGGTGACATAGAGTAATGGCTCTGTTCCTGCACAGTAGCAGGTACAGCAAAACAGTGAAATGATGTCTGCAAGTCTCCATCAATCACAATTAATGATATTTTGTTGTGTTGAGGAAATAGTTTTGAATGGTTGAATGAACAGCACTATGCTGCGTTATTATTATACTTTGTAAAATAGAGAAATTTCACAGTGGCTCAACAGAACATTTCTCACATTGTAATTAATACTATAAATAGAACATAGCAATCTAGTAGATTTGTACTTGGATTCATGCAAGCATGACCATGTTATTTAATACTCATCAGATTTGCTTTAATGAGGATATCACAGACCTTACATTTTCTAGACATGAAGCGATTGACTTCACCCAGGTTGGGTGTAAAATAGATACCATAAATATATTAAGTTATTAATGTTGAGGTTGGTCTTTTATTATAACACATTTAACAACTCATATCCCATTTTCACCTTTTGCCACGACAGAACTGTTTTTCATTTTCCAAGTTTCCAATGTGATAACCCTTGACAACACATGATAGTTTAGTTAAGGGTGTTGTGTTATAACAGCATCCATAAAAATGTGCTCATATAACTAGCAATTAAAGATCAATCAATCAGCATTAAATTGCATTAATCTACCAGTCCTCTCCTCTCCTCTCCTCTCCTCTCCTCTCCTCTCCTCTCCTCTCCTCTCCTCTCCTCTCCTCTCCTCTCCTCTCCTCTCCTCTCCTCTCTCTTATGGCTTGTGATATCTTGATTGATTAGTTGGTCATGTTTGAAGTGGCTGAGGTTACTCCAAAGCAGCAGCATGTGTAAACAAGGAAAGCTCGAGTGCTGTCCTTCAAGGCAGGAAGCAGAGGTAGACACGCAAGTGCTGAAAGGGATTTTGCAAAGGTGATTCGACTGCAGTGATATCTGTGGAGTGCAGTTCTTCAGAGGACTCAGACTTAAAAGAATATTACCTTCTGCTGTAAAAGTTTTGTGATGATACATCCTCAGCTTCAGAGAGCGAATTGACAGCAATCGATTGAAATGGCGATTCAATTAGTGAGCATGACACAGTGTGTTAAAGGAAACATTCTGGTGTGCTTGTGTTTCCTCTTGGTGTACTCATTTTGCATGCATGTCTTTGTGGTTGCGCAAGATGGCTATGAAAAGGTATTACCAAGGCACTGTTACTGACACAAGGTCGATCCACTCAGGTCCTACGGCTCTGTAATAATTGGATTGGCTTGAGGGAAAGGTGAGGGCTTCTATTTAGAAGGTGGGAGATCCATCAGCCTTGACTCGCCTGGAATCAAACTCGCAGTTGAAGTGGAAATTGAATATGATGTGCCACAAGCGAGCAATCACAGCTGGCCGGCGGTCCCCACGGCATCAAATTAACACAGGGTGCGAAGCTTATCTAGGCTAGCATGCCCTCCAGGTTCAAGTGTTTTGTAAATGGCATGTAGACTGTCATTCTCACTCATGGGAATTTATTTGATTTTTTTAAAGGATGACATTGAGCCTGAAGCTATTAATGCAAGTGGAAATAGTCTCTGTGTATGTGTGTGTGTGTTTTTGTTTTGTTTTTATTATAAAAGGGTAAGAGAACAGAACAATGTCTCACCTTCATGGGGATTGATTGTGTGAACCTCAAGGCCACATGTTTTGATTGTTGTTATTTGAAAAAAAAGAAGTCTTATGCTAAATTGTCTGATAAGTAACAATTTATTTACAATACATTGTTTTGACTGCAACATTATGGTATCTACATAATGTTGCTAATACAGTTAAAGAGGGTAATACACTGTACCGGTTTGTGTGCAGGACTATTATGCATGTAAGTAAAGGCAGCGCTGCTCAGTGGGGTTGAATGAATATTGATTTGGCATCGATCATTCAGTCATCAGCTATTTAATAAGGGACTGCTGCTACTGATTAATAGTGGAAATCATCTGTGAAGGCTTACTATGCTTAAGAAAATCACGTTTTTTGTTTTGTTTTTTACTTGTTGAGGAGGATGATCCACAATTACCTATTTTGGTGTTATGTCTGTATAAATATGAATGTGTCATTCCATTATGCTTCCTATTTTAGACCATGCCTCCTTAGTGTAATTGTCCACTTTGGTCTATTTCAAATCTTTCTAAAAGGACTAAAATCATACCTGTTTCAGTGCCCTTTACAATGTCTATTCTGAAGGGAAAGGCCACCTGACTTTCGTCCACTTTGCACTTCACTGGGATTTTAAAATGTAGAGTCTGTGGCAAAGTGCCTGGACAGTGCATCACTGATTTCTGCTGAGGGCAGAGATAGGGCTGGAGTACCATGTGGTGGTGGTGGTTGGTTGTGCTGGGGTCAGGAGCCTATTGTGCATGTGCCTCTTTACAAAGACACACTCATCATTTATTCTCACGACAGCAGCACTAAAACCTGGAGGTTCACTGTCACATACAGCCAGACAGGCCAGCCACTCTGTCAGGGAGAATACAGTGAAAAGCCATGACACACAACAACTACAGTACATGTTGTCAGTTTCCCCTGCACCCTTGTTTTATTTAGATGTTTGGAGTGGCTCTTACAAGATAATTTTACCCCATGAAGGATGGTCTTACAAACTAACACATCAAAGATGTAGATAAACTACCTCTGTTCCCTAAAGATTGTAGCATGTTATACAACCACAAGCACAGTGGGACACTGATGAATATCAGTTGTCAAAGATTGTGTAATATGTCTGCATGCCATAGTCACAAATGTATACATTGTGTGTAAATGTGATTGTCTTCCTTAACTATCTGTTTAAGTTCCATTCAGAATTACAGTTTTGCCTGTTTGATTTTATAATGGAAACTCCCCCAAATTGATTAAGTGCATGAATGAGCCTTTGGTGATACAAAAGCCTTTCCCAAATATAATACAAACAATCGCTCATGGCTTCAAGATTCAGGCATCAAAAATTGCAAATGGGTAGGTCAAGGGACATGGTACCCCATTTCTTAATCGCAAATCAGCTCAGACAATGCATCAATTATTAAGGGGATTTACGGTATAAGAGTGCCAGCCCTGGTGGATTAGAAAGAAAGCTGAAGCATGTCGCTTACACTTTGAATTGGTGATGAAGGGCTTATTAATTGTAATGTAGCGTTTTTGAAGGCTTATTTGCTCCACACTGTGATTTGTGCACATTTATTCCACGACAAAAGATGTTGCAGTATTATTTGGAGCAAAAAAAAGCAATTTGTCCTTTGCATTGCAATTTTACTGAATCTGTATCTGGGGCAATAGTTTTAAGAAAATGACGCTATGGTTACAGGTGGCAAACTCTGGTGGGCAGATGAAGAGTCAGCACAGCTGGGAACGGTTACCAAGAGGGACGGACGGAACCCTGTCATTCTGAGAAACAAGACTAGTGGGGTGGTTCACATGAAAGTGTACGACAGAGAGGGTCAGAAAGGTAAGCACGCTCAAACATATCAACACAACACAAACACACATTAGCCGGTAGAAGCACAGACATGCACACACAAGTCACATACATTTATAATACCTTATCTTGTGCCTTTTGTTGGTCGTGCTTAACATTCAGGAAGAAACCCATGCCAGATAAACAACGGAGGGTGCTCACAGCTCTGTTTTCCAACTTCCGAGAACACCCGTAGCTGCTCCTGCACTGTTGGTTATAACTTGCGTAGCGACCGCATGTCTTGTGAGGGTAGGTTTCCCAAATACTTTCTATGACCATGACTACAACATCTATTCATTTATGTTTCAATGTATGTGATTTATCTGAACATCAGCCTAAGGGCATTCATAATATGCTATTATGTCTATGTTTGTGGTCTAATCAGGTCTGGCTGTTCTTCGTTCTGTTGTTCTTTAGGTGTTGACTCATTTCTGATGTATTCAATCCATGAGGGAATCCGTGGAATTGCTTTGGACCCTAATGACAATAGTGAAGCCCTCATGCCCATCACAGGAACACTGTTTGCTGTGGGAGTTGACTTCCATGCAGGTATGTATCATGCAGCACACATAAGGATTATTTGTGAAGCTGCACCAGGTGATCGGCTGGACATCACACATTTGCTGAACGGGTTGTTTTTCAGTGACGTATGGTTTAATGAACATATTGCGTGTTGTTCTGGATGTTTAACTGTTGGATGCTTTTAATTATGTATTAGCTTGGGTTTAACTGCAAAACAAAGCCAATCCATGAACCTGAATGTAATTTTGGAAAGTAAACAAATGGAATAATTATTTATTCTCATTTATTATTTTTCAACTTTTCTTTTTCAACTGTTTTTTTTCTTCATTGGGGGGCTGTATGTGGTGAAGCAGCCTAACTAAAGACATCAAGTTGACCAGTTTAAGGTGGTATTTCTTCCTCAGCAATGTATCATATGTAGATTTACGTATTCCCAATATACACACATATTGTATATATATATATATATATATATATTGTATTGTATAAAAAGGCATATACATACATAAATTTCTAACCACATATCTTTGTATGGACACTAAAAAGGCCTGCGAAAATAGAAAAAAAAATGAAATTCCAATTTATTTGTCAACATTGTTAATGGAAGAGGAAGCATGTATGTGTGATTACATAGATTTGACTGTTACATAGAAACCTTTTATGAAGCACCAAGCACATTGTTTTGTTTTATTTTTTTATTGGCATTTCCTACCTCTATTACATAGTGTCAGTGTTGGGAGTAGAAAGGAAATGAGGGGAGAGAGATGCGGAATGACATGCGACAAATATCTGCTGCCAGAATTGAACTATGAATATTGTGGTTATGTGGTCTTAACCATGCCACCGGCATCAGGCAAAATGATTGATATGTTGCCCATGTTACCAGTCATACTACAATGCACACTATCAACTAAGGCAGGAAATTACAGTTTTGGACTTAACAGTTAGAAGTCATCTAACAAAATAGCATTTTGCTTCTTTCATTTTCCTTCTGCAAACTACTATTTCCAAGAGGGGAAGTCTATCTGACACATCATAGTTTTTTTTTTTCTTAGTACTGCCAGGGAATTAGAAGTCTTATCAAAATAAAAATTGTATGCATTTACTTTAGAATCACCGAACAGAGTACACTGATCATCCTTTAAGCAATATTTTCAGGTATGCTGAGATTTTAAGGTTCTTTTTTGCATGCTAATATTATGGCTAACATGAAAGTGCATCACCCTTCATAAAGCAGTACTTAACTAGTTAACTACTAACTAGTTAAATTACACAATACACTTCACTTTCTTGTCTTTTTTTCCCAGAGTATAAACCTTTCAGTCTTAAAACAGGGCAAAGGAAAGGTATTTGTTATACTGGGCTCTATGCTTTTGAATAATGGTCTGTGGGCTTGTGAAGTGCAGCACAGATGAAAGAGTAATAAGTTCACATTACAGCGAACCTCAGTATGAATAACATGAAACTATTTCCTCACAAGCCTCTGAAGCAATCTTAATACAAAGCAATTCCCAAGATATTGTATCAAATGAAGGTACCGTAACGTGCATTGCAAAGCATGAACCCAATAGCTTGTGCTGTCATTTGTTACATCCCTGCTTCCTTCTACATAATATATATGATAAAAATGATAGATTTATTACACTGACAAATGCTCTGAATATACTATAGGCTGGTTGTGCTCTATATATATAATGTGTTGCTACTGATGCACGATAACAAAAGCTGTGTAGAGGAAATTGCATATGCACAACTGAGAATGGAAACAAACTACATATACACAAAAAGGTTTATATATTTAGGATGATAGAAAAGCAGCACCAGATAGGGATTACATGTTTGGGTAATTCCATATGTATTATATAACTTTGCTTTGTAGGTTTGCAAAAAAGAAAAAAAAAAAGACGGTTGACAAAAGATCAAATTCTTACATGTTCAGTTTACTTGAAAAAAAAGTCTATCTCAGTTTTACCGAGCAAACTTCAAAGCTAAATTAAAGTTAATTTAATAAACAACTGAAAGTTAAGTTAAGTGAACAGATTATTTTTGACTAAAGATTATTGGATTATAAATTCACTATTGGACCTGCAGTTATCTTTCTAAAGACTTGTATATGGTATTGAACCATTACTTCAACTTAACTTTGTTATACAGAGTAATGGGGCTTTCCTAAATGCCATTTAACTCAATATAAATTAAATCTGCAAATTCAAGATATGGTTAATTGGATGAAGTGAGGCAATCAGTTTTCAAGGGAATATGTTAGGTTATGTTGCCACAATTAGCTTTAACATTCAGTGGGAAAGCAATCAAAAAGTTCAACAACCTTGGCTTATATTGGCCATAGCAAAGCAGTGTGCAAACTATTATTCAAGTTAATTTGAATAATAGTATTTCTGTGAACTAGTGCCACCTTTATTTCCTCAACAGTTAACCACTGACAGAAAATTCAGTGTCAACATTTCCGTTAAAATCTAGTAAACTTTCCATGTTATTCCTAGTAAGGTATACTATTTGTTTTTACAGTGTGAATCTGGTTCAGTATTCTGAAGTGGTAGGCAGATATTACACTGTAGAAAGGGACTATTATCTACCCTTATTATTTAGTTATTTGGTAGTCGGTGTTATCTACCAACTGTTGTGTATCAACAGCAGGGAGAAAACAATCCGAGAAAACACTGTCCACATCAAAGTTTGGGCATTATTTTGAGATATTGACTTTTTTTTGCGAGTAATTTTGAACTTTGCTTTTAATGTTGTTTTTTCAGAGCAATGTACATACATCATACAGCGGATAGGTCATCATGTCAGTTGTCCATGAATTAAATATAGTTATGTTTGAGTGACAGATGCCATCTAGAAGCCATAGTAATTATGAACCGGAGCAGTGACATCCTCGAAATTACATTTATATGTAATATGTCAACACATTTTCTTATGTGGAGGAAATGCAGTGGATGAAGTATATAACCAAGCAGCAGACTTTTGCCACAGGAGACCACTCTTTGCTTCCCATTTGTAAATACAGGTATGAAATTTCCAACCATGGGTCAAGACAGTTTAAAAAAAATTGTAACTACAATTACCCTCTAGCCATAAAACCCATGGTTATTATTGTAGCCATGACAAAGAAGGTTGCCTAACATTAAGGAAGTAGTACCTCTAACCCACATCACGTTTTCTCTAACCTTAACCAAGTGATCATTTTAACCAAAATCATGATCTTTCCCTCAACCTAACCAAGTGGTCTTTGTACCTAAACGTAACCAAACCCTTGCCACTTCATAAAACATTTTAATTATTATTTTTATTTTGTTTTTATCAACACAACAGTGATTGGTAATGCTTTTGGAAAGCAGAGACAATTACTTCCTGCCGCCTTATTAGAAGGTACTACTATTTGTTGTGTTGTTCTGTCGTCCAGACTCAAACCACATAATTTGTTGTTTAATTAGGAAAACCTGTTTGATATCATTGCCAACACATATCAGGGGTCAAAAAATGTTGTTTTTTATTTTGTTTTTCTATCCACATTTGATTGTTCAGTCCATTACTTTGGTCCAGACTGAAATATCTCAGCAACTGTCATGAATTGCCATGCAGTTCAGATCTGAAATTCATGCGTGCCTTATGTGTGACAAAATCTCAATCATTTCATTGATCCCTTAACTTTTCATCCAGGGCTGTCCTCAGGTCAATTTGTAATCTGTCATGGATCTTAGACCAAGATTGCCCTCCTGTAATTGTTGGTCCACTTGCTTCCCATAGTTCCTTTTTACCTTCTTTATTGCTTTTCATACATTGTAGGTTGCTGTATTGCAGGCTGCTACTTTATAAATATAGTTAATGGCATCCAGGATGGTTCTGATGATCCATGATGTCTGGATTCTTTTTTTACGATTTAACTGTATCTTTTAGCACTGTTACTTTTGTTGTTTCACAAATTAAAACTACCACAGACTGAGTCTAACCATTCATGTCATTGGTGATGTTGACAGGTGTCCTGGAACATGCTCCGGACTGCATCATGTAGTGCAAACTGTAGAATAGCCTCTGAATGGCCTGACATCACTAAGAGCAGCGTCATAGTTTTTTTCCATACTTTGACCTTAGTAAGATACTGTAGCTGCATGGTTGCTCTTTGTGAATGCAGAATTGCTACGATTCCGCTCTGTAGCAGTTTCTGAATAGCGTGAAGCAGTGATCCAGAGTGCTTATTCCCCTTGTTGTGCAGTCAATATATTGGTGGAAGTCAGGCATAACCTTTTTAAGTTTAACCTGATTGAAATATCTGGTAACAATGAGCGCAGCATCAGGATTATTGGTCTGTGAGCCATTCAAGTCTTCAAGTCAAAGATTCGACAGGGCACCCTTTGTACTAGCTTGTGGTGGTATGCAGACCACTGTGATAATAACTGATGTAAATTCCCTTTGTACAAAGTGAGGTCTGCATTTGATTGACAGTATCTTCAGATCAGGTAAGCTGGATCAGAATAGCATTTTAATATTCCCACTGTCACACCAATCCTCATTCACCATAAAGCACATGTCTCATCCTTTTTTCTCGATAGAGTCCACTGTTTTATCAGATTGCTATACAGAAAAAGAGTCACCTGGTTGAATGGCGAAGACCGGTATTCCAGGATTTAGCCAAGTTTAGTGAAACAAAGGACAGTATACTTCCTGATATCCTGTTGGTAACCGATGCAGATATGGAGGTCATCCAGTTTATTATCCTGCCTGTACAATGGCTAGCAGGATGCTTGGCAGAGAAGATTCATGTGGTCAGGATTGCAGCAGGTGTTTAATCCCTCCACATTTGCCTTGGTGTTTCCTCTGATGTTGAGATGGATGCAGAGATGGATTCAGACATGGTCTTGTTTGTCTATGTGGTTGGGATTCTAGCTTTTATTTAGACTTTCCAGCTTTTCTTAGGTTTATACTCTTATGTTTACATTTGTAAACCTTGACCGGCCAGTTAGCAGAAGCAGCAGTACGAGAGTTTTAAGTGGTGAGTTGACCATTTTCCTATTTTGAGTGACTCTTAGTCATATGTGAACAATGTCCAATATTATTCACAAAAAGTACAACTTAGTCACAGAGTTCAGGAGAACAAGAGTAGGTTGTGTTGCTCATTACATAAGTAATGGCCACGATCCTGTCCAGTATCCAATAATTACCAAGAGAGCCTAAAATTTGATTCTGAATGTGATTGACTCCAAAGATCACCTGCAATTTTGATGTGTGACCACAACTTTTGGATAAGAGGAAATAAGTGCTGTCCAAGACATAATTAGACATTGCCAAAGTACAGGACTAAATTGACGATTGTCCTCCCTTTTATGACTTTCAGCAGGTGAACATGCAAATGCATTACTAAGCCCTTCCAAGAGCAGCAGCTGATAGCTTACGCATATCATTTACATGTCATTACAGAAGCTAGGCTGCCAGAGCAGAACGGATGAAAGCCCTGCAGCTGTATTTTGTCATATATGAGCTACGTGTTAACAGAGTGTGAAGGTAGCTGGAACAAGAGAGTGCAAATAAACATATAACGCCCTCTAACCTCCTAACAACCAGTACAGAACCAAATTGACAGGAATGTACAGAGATGCACTTTGAGACTACACCAGATATAAATTACATACTATTTCATATGCTTATGTAAAAGGGCTGTAAAATCAAAAAGGGTCCATAACAGTTTTACCAACACCATGTTTTGCATGAAGCAATATACTGCCCTGTAAAATTTGGCTGACAATTGCATTGCCTGCTCAAGCACTGTATGTCAACAAAGAGCTGTGGATGAACTGTGTGGATATTTTCACCATCATACTTTATAGTCCCACACAACATTTGGTGAAATGGGCCGTGCTGCAGTAAAATGTGGTTTCATGAGCTGCTTTGTTTGAGGGCATAACTACTTTTGTGGCAGCCACATTCATTATCCCATTTTGCCTTGTCATTAACTGTATTTTGCAGGAAATGACACTGTGTATTGGACAGACATGGGCCTGAACAGAATATCCCGGGCAAAACGTGATCAGACCTGGAGGGAGGACATCATTACTACTGGCATCAGTCGGGTTGAAGGCATCGCCGTTGACTGGATTGCTGGTTAGTTTTGCCACTCACAGTGCCCTGGGGGCTATAACTGCAGACTTTCAAGTTGGTATTGATTACTAAAAAGTCTTACTTGTGTACCATTAAGAATTGTGGCATTAAGTAGATGTTTTTGTTTTATTTTTGCATCAATAAAAAACAATAAGCCTCAGTGAGACAATAGGTTATCGCCCTATCATTCACAAGATAAATGAAAGATTAGTTTTAGTCTGCTGTATAAACAAGTTCATGGTTCTTCTGTATTAACACACCTTGCTATTGATTTATGGTGTTATTTTTACACAGGAAACCTTTACTGGACAGACCATGGCTTCAATCTAATAGAAATCTCCCGTTTGAATGGTGCCTACCGCTCAGTGGTCATATCTGAAGGACTTGATCAGCCCAGAGGCATCGCTGTACACCCACAGAAGGGGTAGGCCATGTCTTGTTTTGTGTTTTGATGTTTGTATTTTCCCTATATCAGTCACATTTCTATTATCAGTGCTGCAGCAATTTAAAATAGAAAAAACATTTATTGTTGTCAGATTGGCCAGAAGCTATGTTTAATACACCCCCCTCCAGAAACTTATATAGTGTAAATATCATGATTAGTAGCATGAAAATAATAAAAATGTATTATAAAATATGATCTTGAATAAGTCCAACCAATAAATATAGCAAACTAATATTATTGGTCAGTACTGATTACACAGCTACTGTATATTGGTTTTGATATGTTGACAGTAATGCAAACTGAATGGTTATTTATTATTATTATTATTATTATTATTATTATGTGGTTATTACACCTATATATCAAGATGAGATGATGATGATAAAGTGAGACAAGAAATGAACCACCTACAAGTCAGAAAAGAAACACTTTTCAGAGCATTTTACCAAAATTTAAATTTGATAGTGAAAGCACTTTACTAATTAGGGAATTTAGCCCAAATGCAGAGAATATCAGTTAATGCTTGATTTAGCTTCTCTTCTCTTTCTCTAGTGATATAATACTTAAAGTAGCAATCATATATTTTTATTATTTGTATTATATATTTTTATTTATTTTAAGGTTCAAGGTCTTTATTTGCCATTGGTTATGGCTCTAAATGAAGTGTTCCTTAATTATAATATTCACGTTAAATTGCAAAAATCAGAGTGTTTACGTCTGTTATTATGTTGGGCAGGTATCTCTTTTGGACTGAGTGGGGCCAGAACCCCTGTATCGGCCGCTCCCGCCTGGATGGTTCAGACCAGGTCACCTTGGTCAATTCAGGCATTATGTGGCCCAATGGAATTTCCATAGACTACGAGGTACAGTGATTTTTTCTGCTGCACAGCCTCATCAACCTCCTTCCCCTTCATGACACTCCTACATACTGTACCTCCTACCTCATCTTACTCTTCTTTATCACAGATGCAACCATGTCAAGAGTTTTTTGTGTAATATGCATTTGAAAATTGCCTTCCAGGAGAATACATTATACTGGTGCGACGCTCGTACAGATAAGATCGAGAGGATCAACCTTGAGACAGGTGAGAGCCGGGAGATTGTACTGTCAGTGGCCAACGTAGACCTGTTCTCAGTGGCTGTGTTTGGGCCTTACATCTACTGGTCTGACAGGTAATTTATTATTTTCTTAAATGCACACACATGCATTGGCCTGCAAAGCCTGCGATACTAACCTGACATTAACCTTTCCCTTCAAAGGTCTCATGTAAATATATTAGGAGCAGCAAATCCACATAGCGAAGGTCACCACCTATTATTGTAAATACTCCTGACAGAATTCCATGGCATCAGCAAGAGCAGATCCTTCTACAACCTTCAGTAAAATAAGCAAAAATATACATTTAGTGATCCCTTATTTCTTCTCACTAGGTCAGACACTGCTGCAGTTCTTTGGAGTAGTGATGTAGGATTTCTGAAACAGCAGCGAGATGAAAAACGTTTTAAACTATTGGTTGTTTTTGCATAGTTTTTGATCTGTCTTTTATTATTAAGATCAGTCATCACATCCTTTCTTCTTTATAACAATGACCATGATGGAGATAAACAGTTGGCTTGACTGTGTTTCTATCCTCAACAATTTGAATTGTATGTCAAAACTGGGTGATTGCAGTATTCTCCTTTTATTATTGTCAAATGAAATGTCCTATCTATCTAATTTAATCATTACCCTGCCTTAGTGAAATATCTGAATACAGATGTGTCTATTTTCTTCTCTGAAGCTAAAATCAAAAAGCTTATTTTACCTCTGTGTCTCTGCTGGTGTGCTTCAGGGCCTACTCCAATGGTTCAATCCGACGTGGCTTCAAGACTGACACCACTGAGGCTGTTACCATGAGGAGTGGCCTGGGGGTCAATTTGAAGGACGTGACAGTCTTTAACAGAGGCAGAGAGAAAGGTTGAGGTTTCAACTTCACGGTTTTATGTATTCATGTATTAATTTTGATTTTCATTTGCAATGTACATTCATGTACAATTTAAACTTTATTGCCTAGTGGAGGAAACCGAAGCAAACTAGTAATTTAACATGTGTTGGGTTTTGAATATTTAATACCACAGGCACCAACCCCTGCTCGAGGAGTAACGGCGGCTGCCAGCAGCTGTGTTTTCACCTAGGCAGTGGTCGCCGAACATGTTCCTGTGCTCATGGCCGCTTGGCAGAGGATGGCTTTGCCTGTGAACGCTATGAAGGTTATCTCCTCTACTCTGAGAGGACTATACTGAAAAGCATCCACCTTTCAGATGAGAATGATCTCAACTCACCTGTCCAGCCTTTTGAAAATCCTGCTCTTTTCAAGAATGTCATAGCATTGGCCTTTGACTATAGTCAGAAGACAGCAGGGACCAACCGCATCTTTTTCAGTGATGTCCATTTTGGAAATATCCAGATGATAAATGATGACTGGACAGGGAGATCTATTATTGCAGAAAGTAAGTATATTTCACATAATCTCTGTTTACATTATTTGTAAGCTGTTGTTGATGCTATTAATAATAACAAGCCTTCTGCTACTACACACATTTTAGGAGCTACACATTTACTACAGCATAAATGGTGGCATGGTATCAAGTATTGCACACATGATGGTCCTGAGTATAGTTTGGCACTGTGTGCTGCAGGATTAGTAACATTTTTGTTTGTGTGTGACTTTATACATGGCCACATTAAAGCTCATATTTCATGTGCACTTTTGGTACATTACTGCTAATCAAGGCGTACTTCTATCTTCAAGGTCTATTTTCTTCTTACTTATGAGCATTTACTGTGTACTGGGATGTGAGTATGGCTGAGATGATTCTAGTTCAGAGTGGTACTGTGGCTGAACAGATGTACTTTAGACACTAACTCAAGACTGCAGCTGATGCATTAATGACATGCTGCACTCAATACCCGAAAGGGTTTTACCATAAATTTAATCATATGGGACAACCTTGTTAAGAACACAATATTCACTGGTTATTAGCATGTACGTAGGAGGCAAAGAAGTAATAGCAATTACCTAGATATAGACATTTCCTCTTCCTTTTGTCAGATTTTTTCTGCTGTTACTCCTCCTGTAAAGACAATTTAATACAAAATCTATATGATATAATGCCAATGTCTGAATGCTTTCTGCTTACTGACTGTCACAGATTGAATGATGGGACCAATCCCTCTCTATCCCTTCACTAAAGCTCAGTCAGTCCTGTCTTGATAAGCATGACTGGAGTCAGATGAACAGCAAAAGCCTCTGTTCTGCTCGGCTAGCATCATCTGCCATTCTCTGAAGTTTCCACTGGGAGCAGAGCTCAGCAACAGCCCCCACCCACCCCCTACACCACACTAGGAAACTGGCAGAGTGTTACTGATCCACTCCCACCCATCCCCCCGACCCTTCTTGCACACCCCTGCTGAGGGAGCTTTCTGCTTATTTATTATCTTCTAGAATGAACAAGCGTTATCAGAAACCATCTGTTGGGATTTGTAAGTGTCCTTCATACCTTAGCATTTACGAAACGTGGAATCAAAGTGGTGCAAGGAATTAATTTGACTATAATTAAAATTTTTGAATCTATAATGCCTGCCTGTGTGGTTCTTTTAAAGGATCCATACACCTTTTGATGGAATCATCATCTTTAGCATGTAAACCAAGGCTCCCCTCTTTTCCTCTCAAAGTTTCTGCTTGCATCTCGTCATTGAGGAAAGGTGAAGATGTTAATCATCCATATTTCCCTAATTAAACTCTATGTCCCCCATTAATTACTCCCTCGCCCCGCCGACAATTTGTGAGAAAATCCAAGCTGCCAGACGGCTTTTATTGCAAACTATTAATTAGTAGTCAGCTGACTCAGGTAGTGTCTTAAGTATTTTACAGAATTGTTTATGGCTTTTTGGATAAGGGGATACAGGAAAATGATTGGCCACATTTTTGCAGTGTGTATGCAAACGGAAAAAGTTAGACAAAAGATAAAATTCCTGTCAAGATATTTGTCATCATACAGATGTTATGTGAGTAAAAGGGTGTTATAAAATTCATTTAATTATTTTATTGTCTTATCTCATCAATGTTGTTTGGTCTTGTTCAACGGATGCTCCTAACTAGACAGAAGATGCACATTAAATGTGTAGATAATCCCTTGGCCTTTCTAACTATAATATGTAATCTTTTTTTTTGTCAAACTACAAATAAATGTGCCAGTACATAGAAGAGTTAAACATGAATTAATGTACACACAGAACCTGGCATACATCACATAGGTGATGTTTTCAAAGCCCTAACAAAGCCAATTCTCTATCTGGTCGACAAACTGTGATATCTGGCTGCTTTGGCTCCGGTGGCTTTGTAAAATGTGGTTTTATTGAATTGTAATGTATTGGATATATCGGAAAAAGAAACAAACTTTGTTTTCATCTTTCTGGGGAAATAGATTTGCTTCCTCTATTTGATTAGGGGCATATTAGACCTTTTTGGGTTTCTATTTCACTCCAAAAGAACTCTTTATACTGGTGGTTTAAATTAACTTGATTTATTTCGTTTAAGGATTGGCAATTTCTACTACTTTTGCATGGTGTCATTTTCTACTGCTACAGAGTGCAAAGTTGTGTTTTCTTTTTCTAGTATCGACTTCATCTTCCCTCTCCCAAACAAAATGGAAACAATCCTACAATCATAAGTTTTCATAAATACTCTACTAGCCATATTCATGCATTAATACATGACAACTCAACAATGCTGCATTACTGCAGTTATTCTGACCTTCCTTGTGCAACATTGAAGCAGTGGAGGTCAGGTTTGATAAGTCATTCATCAAACTATTGCAAAAATAATCTACAGTAAATAATGAAACATGAATATGGCCAGTTTTTCTGTCTATTGCTTTGACTCTCTGGAGAGTCCCTTCCTGTAAGTCACATTCTTGCATCAACCTGGAGGCTGCAAAACTGTTTTTTTATATTCTGTGTTTAGGAAATTGGTTCCCAATGAAAACATTCAATTGCTGAGTGACTGTTGCATCAACAAATAGCTGTCTGCCCAGAATAGTGAGGCATGAAGTTATTTTCCTGCCAATCACCAAGAAAACGTAATTCCAATTCTAACACAATTGGAGTCTGCCATCTGTTACAGGCAAAGTCAATATTTTCACCTAAATCTACACTACTGTAAGCAACTCTGCCTTTTAGTGGCCCCAGGTAGTGGCAGATAACAGAAAATGTTAACAGTGTGTGGGTTATTAACCAAGACCACATAACGTGTGCTCCCCAGGCCTAAATTTATAGAAGGACGAATAAAGAATCTATACAGTGTCTGAATTAGGTTACTTGGTTAGAATTTGAGCAGCAATCTTATGTTTCTGTTCTTTTAGATGTGGGATCAGTGGAGGGCCTGGCATACCACCGGGCCTGGGACACCTTGTACTGGACCAGCTCCACTACTTCCACAATCACCAGGCAAACTTTGGACCAGAAACGAGTGGGTGCTTTTAGCCGGCAGGCCGTGGTCACTCTTTCGGAGGAAGACCACCCACATGTCTTGGCCCTTGATGAGTGTCAAAAGTCAGTAATTCTTCTTTGTCCACCTGAAAGTTTTGTCTGCAGAAACAGCACACATACATACATACATACATACATACATACATACATACATACATACATACATACATACATACATACATACATACATACATACATACATACATACATACATGATATACTCTGTAAATAACATGTTCTGTGTTAATGTTTAAAAAATGTGTCTACACTTTTGAAAGATTTTTATGAGAATGAAAGGTGAGAATAAATATACATTGTGACATTATTTTTGACTGCAAATGGTGTCAACTAAATATCATTTTAGTTGGACTTTAAGCACACTGTCACTCTTTTCAAATTATTGTATCCTTCAGTTAATAAAAAAAAAAGTCTGGATCTTCTGTAAATCAAGCCTTTGATACTGTCATTCACAAAATGTTTATTTATAGGTTTATAGGTTCAGCTACTCTCAGTTTTATTTCCACTAGTGCTCATTATCCCCAGAAAGTCTATACATAAATAACACCTGATACAGAATATCACTGCCAGAGCTTTCCCTGGGAAAAAAGAAAATCCAAAATCTGTCCACTGGCATCCAATTATTTTCAGGACAGATTTTTAAGATCATTTTTATATAAATCATGGACATCTAATCATGGACTTGTGCCTACCAAATATCACTGATATGCTGCCCAGATATGTCCCACATAGAGCTCTCAATTTTACAGATTGCCTTTTGCTCAATGTAATAAAAATGCTGACAAATACAGCAGTCTCTTTTTGCATCTGAGGACAGCACATCAAATGCATTTGTTTTAAAGTAAATGCTATGCCTGCCTTTTATCTTTATTTTAACCTAGTTGAAAGTAATCACTGGCCATGTTATTATGATAAAAAATCGTAATCCATGTAGTCACAATCCATAATTAGAAAAATGCAGTGAAAATTGCTTACAGTGATCATGTCTGTCCAGGTCGAGTTGATCATTATAAGTGGATGATTATTAAAACTGAATATGTTTTCTTTTTCATCATTTCTCATACAGATTACCATCTAATTGACATGTGTATATTTATCACATCAATATAACGTCATGAAATGGATAGCTTTGCAATTTACTGAATTTGAGTGTTTCAAAGTATTGTACAGCTGTTTCAAATGCTTGTTGTTTCATTGCTACATGTTGTTTTTGCGGTTTGTCATAAGCTTCAAGGAGATTACGTTTTTCAATAAGAGAAAATTACTTTCTTTTTCCAACCATGATTTCAATGTGCACACAGCAGCAGCCTCAGGTAGCCAGCCTGAAGCAGATGGGTTACTGCGAGGCAATAATGGTGCCGAGCCGCTAAGTGCATATCATATGTGCATCATGAAAGCAAAGCAAAGTATGTTCTCATGTATGAAAAGACCCAAAATGAACGCTGTAAGCAGACTACTTGATAATGACATGTGAATTATATAAACAGCATATGTATGGGAATGTTTCTGGCCCAAGCTTTTGATCCATATAAGCAGGTGATCACTGTAACTGTGATCACTATAACAAAAAAAACAAAAAAAAACTAATTATAGAATTATTACAGCATTCAAATACTTATTTGTTTTGTGTTACTTTTACGACCTTAAACAGACCTACTTTACTTCTTCAGAAATATAAGAAAATCAAAAGAGACTAAATGAGACAAAACTTTTGGAATAGTGTTTTAGCACCAAAAGACAGTTATGAATTGTGTGATAGAGTAATTATAGCTTCTCAACAATCAACTTGCTGACTCTTTAGCAAGTCTACATTCAGTGCCAAGTTTTTGTTGTATTATGCTGTCTTATGCTACAATTTGAGCTATCTTAAATTGAAATATATTGTGTTGGTAGGCATATATTTAATGAGTCAATTTTGACTAAACTGTGACTTTGACAAAGATTTGTACTTTGAACACTTGATGTGACAATTTAATTTATAGTGTCTACCACTTTTTTTATTTTAAAGCATAGAGGAAAAGGTGCTTTCTGTTCTTAAAAAAGTGAAAATAACACATCAGTATTCCTGATACATCTAGGTTAGATTTAACACTTGCATATTGATGAATATAAAAATGGTACTATGAGCAGTCTTAAAAGAGTCATTATCTTGCTTCCCCTGTTCTACCAGCTAAATTAATTTCTTAACTTCAGTCTATGGTCTACTCTGCATTGGCACTTTGACACCATATCCATCCCATTGTCTGATAATTCAAATTCAAACTCAAGTGATTAATTAGCAGTCCCTGGTTGTGACTTCTGACCTTAATCCTTATTATCCGACTGGAGTGGACTTCCTTGACTTCAATATAATATGAAGTGAGAGTTTGGGAGCTAAAAAAAGTTTGTTTACACAATTTAAAAATATATCCACCTCCTTTTTTTGCGGTTTATCTACATAGCTGTGGATTCAAAACATATATTGTCCATCTTGCAAAACCCATAAAAACTAAGATATAAATCTTTAATTTATTTACGCTCCTGCCATTATCTGTGTTTCTTATATTCTTAGAAGTCCTCATGGGGGAGAATATGAATAAATATCCTCTACCTCACAACCTGTGACGCTGATCTGTTTTATCAAATTGATACTGAGCTACACTTTATCACTGAGGGGCTCTTTCTGGGCAAAAAGGAAGCAGATGACATCTTCTCAGATCTTGGCTGCTATGGGATCTTGTTGATAACTGACTGAGACTACTGCATAAACCTCTGGCAATTTAATTTCGAGAAGAAAATGTTCTTATTCATTAATATTTGTTTTAAAAGGCATGCATGGCATAGTTTACTCGGTGAGATGTTAGTGTAACAGCTTTTATAGGAAGCCAACATTGCTGCTTATTGATCCAATTTCAGACTACACGTAGTTTTTGCTGAGGTGATATGAATTTGTGGAAGTACTGAGGTGAAGTACTGTCATGCTCTATCTGGAGAGCAAAGGAGTTTCTAATGACATCTACACATTCAGATGAAGCCACTTGCAACTGCTAAATTACTATAGTTGAAAAAAGAAAAAAGTCTGATTCTTGCTTTCTCTTCCCTCACACATTTTAGCCTGATGTTTTGGACCAACTGGAATGAACAGAGGCCCAGTATCATGAGATCCACCTTAGCAGGCAAGACCATGAGGATTATCATCAGCTCTGACATCCTGACACCCAATGGACTGACCATTGATCACAAAGCAGAGAAGCTCTACTTTTCAGATGGAAGCCTCGGCAAGATTGAGAGATGTGATTACGATGGTTCCAGCAGATACGTGAGTAGGAAAAAATGTAGCCCTATTTTTATTTTTTTTTACAAACATAAAAATACAATGAGTTTCTTTTGTAAAAAACATTTGTCCTTGTAATTGTGACACATATTTTATTTGTATTTCTAATGACCTTATTATAACTGCAGTTACTGGACAGTGATTGTATGGCACCCTTTGAAATTCCAGTGAATCGAATACTGTTTTTTATGAAAGAGATCCAGTGACTCACAAGTTAGGATGTGTTTTCTATGTGTCTCTTAGTGATGTGGCTGTTTTATTACAAAACATCTGAGAAGGAAGCAACATATTCAGGGAACACACCTCAATTTGATCTCCCCCTTATTTTCTATAATGAAACATTTTTCTGTCTCCCATTTACTCGCCGATACCTGTTGGTGTTCCTAGAGCCCAGTACAAGGGATAAGATACCTCATGACGCTCTTTCTGATATTTCATCTTTTGGAGTGAAGATGGTTTGCTTAATCATAAAAGGCACTCCTTGCTAAAGTAAAGAAGCTCAGTGAGGCGAGTTATCATTTTATGCATGAAAAGTTGCATGCATTCTGTAATGTAAAATATTCCAACTGGCTATATATCTTTTCTATCCCTGGTGCATAAAGGATTACAGCAGAAGATACAATTTTTTTTGGCTACAGATTTCAGTTTTTTCTTGACAAGACCTCTGCAGCTCAGCACCTTGGCCCTTCTCAATTAGCTGCCCATATGTTTGCTGAGCCGGGTCACTAGGCTCAGGAAGTCTTCAACTTTGGATCCCCACCTGCCCTTTCTGCAGCCTTGTCCTGCAAATGAAGGCTTTGCAGTGTGAGCACTCTGGGTGCAGATTCTCCATTCCAATTAAAATGTGTAAATTAAACAGATATAGCTGATTGTCAGCCTCAGCAAACTGTGGCAGTGGAAATCTTAAGACAACTCCATCCATTGTATTTAAATAACTGGCTTTGGATATGGAGGGTTAAGGCCCCTTGTCAGTTGTGTTCGGAGTCTGACTGTTTTATTTTATTTGGAACGCATCTGATGCTTTTTAATCAGTGCAGCTAGGAAAAGTCTGCAAGATTTCATATTGGAATAAAAACATTTGTTTTGTAGAAGAAAATGCATTGTACAGCATGTATTTAAACACATGAATGTAGACTAGTATGGCAATGGAGTGTTCAGCTAATCCTCTTCACTGCAGCAGTGCCATTACATGCTGACAGTGTGGTTGTAGAGAAGAACAAGAGCTGTGCCATTTTGAGAGTAGAGACCCATGTCGGTAATGAAGGCAGGACTTCACAAAGGGCAGTGGAGTGCACGATAAGGCACGATGTCAGCATGTTTAGTGCAGAAAAGATGTCCTTTTTTCCATGAAGAGAGGGAATATTAATTGAGTGTCATTTGAGTTCAATCTCAACAGTGTGCTCCCTTCAAGTATTTATGTTACCACTGAAGTAATCAGGTAGGAGTTTGTCGACAATGACAACTGAATTGAGCTATTTGAATATTGTTGAATAGTAAAAGACTGAAATACTTGAAGTTAGAGTGATAGGAACATATGAAATATGTTCACATTTACCCAAAACACAATTTCACTGCACGGGTAATATGTTGCTGGCTGTAAACCTAATGTCTCCCAAATCTAATTTCCTATCAATATGTTACCCCATCTGGCGTTCTATATTTCTCTCTGTGTCTCGTCTCTGACTCTCACTCATCTGATGGCCAGTTGTTGCTTCCACACGCTGGGCTCCTTTAATCAACACCTGTCCTATTAATCCCAGTATGGCACAGGGCTAATGCAGTGCTGCTTACAAGCCTGTTCCACTAATGGCGGAGACTACAGAGCTGCTGGAGGCCTTGATCCCCCCCCACAAGCCCAGAGAGTCCCACAAGGAGGGATCTGATGGATTCCTGCCTCCCTGCCAATGACACTGTCATTTATTCCCCCAACATCTGGGTTAAGCAGTCATGTGGGCGGCAGGGGTGATGTGTTGATTAATGAGTCGAGACATTATTCTCCACATTTAGTCCTACGGTAACACTCAAAATTCGGTTGATGCCTTCTCCTGCCAGAGCTTGAACAGACATTTGTGATTGGTTTGTAGATGGAGATGCAAATATTGACAGCACCAAATGTATGAATTCCTCTTGTGTTGCAACTGTATTATCTATGCATAAAAAAAAACATTCACAAATACAGAGCAGCATGTGACAGTACAAGCGTGATGTAGAAATTATCCTAATGTACTTGCTCTACAATTTTTAGGTCATTGTCAAATCAGGCCCCGGGAACTTCTATGGCCTCGCCATCTATGCAGATTTCATCTACTGGTCAGACTGGGCCCGCAGGTCTGTTCTACGATCCAACAAGTACACAGGCGGTGACACCAAAGTACTTCGAGCAGACATACCACATCAACCAATGGGAATTATTGCTGTAGCCAGGGACACAAACAACTGTGAGTATTTGAACACCTGGAGATGAGCTTATTTTAATGAGCAGTGCTCTGTCTGCAAATATTTGTGTATAATGTGTATGCAGGTGCCTGGATGTTCATGTGTGTTTATGGGCAGGTGTTTGTACATGTGCATATTTATTATGTTAGTGTATTTTAGGACCAAAATAGATGTGTTCATGCACTTTCTACGGTAGCAAAAAGAGAATTAGCCATGTCACTTATACAGTTTGCATGTACTTGTCTGTTTTAATTTGTTTTGTGAGGACTGGATACACTTTCATCTCTCTCTGGCTTAATGTTTTTTCAGTGCTATAATGCTTGACTACACAGTAAACCCAGACTAATTCTGGCTTTTGAGGCCAATATCAATATTTGTGATTACAAAATAATTATAATAATGAAAATCTGGTCATCTGACAAATATATACACAAGGTATTATATTTAGGATATTTATATACCGTTGAACAAAAAGCTTTATAATCTAAGATGACAGTAAAGGCTTTTTAAAAATTACATGTTATGCAGTAAATTTAATGTAAGCTTTATAAACTTATTTAAAATAGCCAGGAATATATAAACAAATACAACAAAATCATATCATACTATAAATAAAAGTCAAATATTCTACACAGACGTATCTGTTATTACTCATTATTGGCTCATAATATTAGCCCACTGATAAATTGGCCAGGCTCTACTAACAAATAGAAAAAAGTTAAAAGAGCGTTTTGTTTTGATGTCCAAAAACAACAGTAATGATAAATGAAGGTGGTCTTATTTAGAATGACTACACACTTAAGTTTCAGAGGTAATTAATAAAAAAGTACCCTATGGTGTTGAGGGAGTCTCTAAAGTGCTGTATAAAGTTTAATTTCCAAGTAGGGCAAAGGGAAGTGGGCTTAAGTGTGTCCCACTGGTTGGACTCAGATGCTGAGAAGTATGCTGTTCCTCGTTTATCTCGTCATGGGAAATAATCACTAGTGTCGGGAGGGTTTCTTCTGAACTGTAATATGTTACAGGTTATTGGTTACCCTGTTAAAAATGTAATGAATGATGTAACTATTTAAAGAATACATTTAGATAGAACCCCCTTTGTAATCACCCACATTCTAATTAGTAACTTTAAATTAATTACATACTTTTCCTGAGTAACCGTAATGGATTACAATTACATTTATTTGTAATTTAATTACTTAACTCCCCAACACTGACAATCACATCACATGACCTGCATTGGCACAACCGCAAGTCTACAGTGTAATGTGCGTTGACCATTGGTGGATTTCTTAATCAGTTTATCCTTTTCAGTCATTACATTGGTAACCTCTTATTGCATTGTTTTATCATGAATATCCTGACTGAGTAAACATAAATTATTATATATTCTTCTCTCATGAATAAAATACCCAATGGCTGGAGGGAATGTAATAACCGAGGGTCTCCAGTGGACACGCTTGTCTCTGAACACTTGCATTTGATACTGTGTCTCTTCTCGCTAAGCTTCTTTTCTACCTTTTTTTTTTCTTCTCAGGACTAGACTACCACCTACATTTTCTTTCATGGGTTATGTCTGCTGTTTGGTCATGCGTTTTAGTGCATTTCATGATTCCCACAGAGCTACAAACAGTTTTTTTTTTATATTAGCACCCCAGGCAGGGAATGACAAATATATGCAGCATTGTACACCTGCTACCTGTCAGTGAAGATAGCTGCCTGTAGCCAGTATTAGTACAGTATGTTAAGTGCAGAAGTGCCTTGTTAATCATATGTTCCTCTGATCCTTTAAATTTAAACAAATGTATAGTGTCCTTAAATGAACCCCATCCTTAATAAATCTTAAAATCTATTGTAAAAGTCAGTTATTGGATAATGTATCTGCCTATTTTTGTTTTAGAGGCCTACTTCTCATTCCTGCTAGTAACTTCGATAACCACAGCATGAAAAATCAAGATTTTTCCATCTCAACTGTAATGGGTTTTTTACAGAACAAAATCCATATCAGCTACCGCACCCATTAACTGGAAAGGTCAGGTTTGGTGTCAAGCCCTCAAATTCAAGAAGCAAGATCTTTTAGGGAAAAGTCTGTCCTATGAAAAGAAGAAAATGCATGTTTTGTTCCAGCTCTGTCACTGCATTTTAAACATTTATTTGGAATATAACTCACTAATAATACAAGAGATAAGCGAGGCTGAGCCTAGGTTTGTCAAGCAGAAACGTAATCTACATCGCTTCCTCACCAGATAACTCCATTTATGCACTGAACATCTGAGTCTGATTAAATCAAAAATAGGAAGTGTGTCCCAGGAGATTTGACTGCTTTTGACCGCTTAATCAGTTGTGTTTGATTGTCATTTAAGGTGAGCTGTCCCCATGCCGACACATGAACGGAGGCTGTGGTGACCTCTGTCTCCTGACCCCATATGGAAAGGTCAATTGCACTTGTCGTGGAGAACGTGTGCTGTTAGATGACAACAGATGTGTGTGTAAGTCATGACGAGCTTCGAACTTAATTACACAGGGGCTGCTAACCCTGAGAACATTCTCTGTACCAGATATTGATTCTAATGACACTCTTTATGGATCGGTCATATTGAACTGAGCCATTGTCTACATAGATATGCATAGTGTAACCTGGTTACTGTTCACACATAGGTTAAGATCTTGTTTAGATGAACCTTTGATATGTTTTAATTGAGTCCATTTTACATAGCCAATCACAAACAGGACAACATGAGCTGCTGTCTCTGCTTCCTCTTTGACTAATCAGGAAGTTTGTTACTGACTCACAGTCAATACTGCTCAGGAAAATAAATCTATAATGCTGTGTTACTTTATGTCTATGCAGACAGCAGAACATGAAGTTCAAAGGAGTAGGATGTTTGTCACAGTTACCTGCCTAAAGTCACAAGAAAAAAGCATTGCAACAGTGTCTGACTTCCTAATTTGACAAATTGCTGGTTGAATTTGAAACGCGATGTGAGAATACACCATAACGAGGTAGGGATTGTTCAAACAGGAGAAGTTTGGCCACACCATATATGGGAAATGATTCAGAAGAGCTGGATGATGGCCTGAATAGCATAGAAAAGCACACGCTTTTTACCACACCCCAGTCAAAACTAGAGCAGCAAGATGGTTTGTATTTTTAAATTATGAAGCTGCAAGCAGAGCACAGAGGAAGATTGTCAAAGTATGTTTTAATTTACTGTATGCTTGATGACAGAAATGACTAAAAGTACAATTTTGACATGAATTTAAAATGAACTGTACCATTTCAAATGTGGTACAGTTCTAGCTACCATTTACATATGATACTATACCAGATTTCCCGCAAGTTGAAGTATAAGCATAATGGGGTCACTGAATGCAGTTATGACATTTACAAATGTTGACCCAGAAGTGGGTTGTTGAAGAGAATGCTCTAAGAGTGGAGTTCACTATGCATTGAAATGTAGCCTCTGATTTTACCTGTATGTTTAACACTGGTTCAGGATACACAGTCAAGTCTTGAGATGTTTACAGTCATTGTTCATGACCCACCTTCTCTTCTTCTGCAGCAGAAAATTCCTCCTGCAACATTCACAGTGAATTTGAGTGTGGGAATGGTGAGTGCATTAACTACCAGCTAACCTGTGATGGAATTGCCCACTGCAAAGACAAATCAGATGAAAAGATGCAATACTGTGGTAAGACTCACATATACTCATACAGTATATAACATAAAAGATAAGAATGTTTCAGGAAAAATAGATGTTGGTTTGGTTTGGAATTATTCAGGCCAGTTCAGATCAATTATTCAGAACAAGACTTGATGCCATTTGGAAAAAAAAATTCAAGATATCTGATCTTAAAAACTTTAAAACTGGGCTGTTCACATCAAATCATCGGCACAGACACAGATGACTGTTTCCAACGATACACTGACATGAGCATGATTTCTTTTTGTTTTTGATAGCCTATAAGCTGCATTATTATCTATGAACAGATTAAAAAGTATCATTGTTTGACTGGTTACCAGTGTTTTGTTTGCTAACTCTAGCAACTCAACTCACAACATTAGTTTAACGTTAATGACAAAAATGACAAAACATAACTTAGTAGGCACACCTAGCATGCCAGCAGTCGAGCAAAATGCAACATTTTTGAGCTATGATTGTAAATGTAATTCTATTCTTCAAAAAGTTGGATGAGCTGGTCCTCCCCCTCCTCTGTAAGAAGTCTATCTGCAGACTCACAGTTGTGCACACAGCACACCCACTTTACTACATGACACAACCACTTGGTTAGGTTAAGGCATGACGATTGATATGGTTAGGGTAAGAGCATCAGGAGCGTGTGTCGTGCAGTGAAGTGAGTGTGGTGTCAAAGAGTCTGTAAGACTGCAATTAGACGCTTGTCCTCCTCTGTCTAGAAATTCACCATGTGCTGTTTCCTGATTGGTTGAAGAGAAATAGCTACTTCCTTACTTTCTAAAACTGCTCTTAGCGATTTAAGGTAGGTCTTTTGAGACCCCAGGCAGCAGCTTTAGATGCTGTACAACTAACGAGTTCACACCACTGCAATTTTTTCCGCAGCATTCTCAAACTGTTTCATCTTGTTGTGAATCATTGATCTGAAGATGGCTTTATAGGAATCATAGCACCTGTTGATCGCTTTCTGTCAAGGTCATTTCTGGAGCAATGGGTATTTGGTCATATCTAACATATTTATGCATGTCTTTGTGCTCAGACAACAGGAGCTGCCGGAAGGGTTTCAGGCCCTGCTACAACCAACGTTGTGTGGCCAACAGTCGTTTCTGTGACGGGATTGATGACTGTGGGGATAACTCTGATGAAGCCTTCTGTAGCAGTGAGTCACGACCGTTTGATCTCTTCTTCAATCCATCCTTCCCTCAGAGGCAGGATGGATTAATGCTTATATTAATACAGCATGCGAGGCGACATGCTGTGCTAAGCATTCACTATCTAATGAGCCCCAAGATCATAAAGAGTGCACATATTCAAAGATGCTCCTAACACCCTATCCTAAAAGACTACTTTGGAGAGCCTGGACAATGCTTCATGTCCCTTCAGTATGTCCAGACTCAGTTAGCTCTGACCTTGTTGGTTAAATAATCCGGGAAAAAGTACAGCTGTGCATATTTTTGTGCTGTAATTAGCAATAGTGGGAAAATGTTGTAGTGTATAGACTCTTCATACCCTACCAAGCTGATTGAGTCTACACGAAGACAGATAGCATTATTACAGTTAATGCAAACCTTGCAAGACAGCACTCTTGGATTTCAGAAGGAATTTGTATGTGCCATTTCCAGCATTGCATTTTCAATGGGGCATCATCAATTATTACCATTAAAGCATTTAATTATACTATTTTCTAAGCTGTATATTGGTAATAAAACGCAGAGGTGAAATGACGAGAGCCATTGTGCAGTATTTGGTAAATGAACAACATAGCAAATATTAAGTGTCAATTCCTCTTGCACAGCAGTAAGCAGGTTGTGATATATGGGCAGTTTTTAGGACGTACAGTCCACAGATTGCAAGTTATCATAAACCTTTTCAGTTTGGCAGTTTGCAACCAAGAGCTAATTTTAACAACCTCCAGCAAGAGCTTACACGTATTGTTGTGAGCTGTACCTGTAACTGTCTCTGAGTGCTGTTTCTGTTGTGTTATCTTTTTGAAATGCTAATTCTTTCTCCCAGATGTCACATGTGGCTCATCAGAATCATCGTGCAAGGATGGGAGCTGTGTACCCAGCTCAGCCTGGTGCAACCAGGTCATTGACTGTGCTGATACCTCAGATGAAAAAAACTGCAGTAAGTCCTTTAACCTGTACTTTGCATTGCAGCTACAATGTAAACACTCTATCTATACACTCTATGTATAACGCTCTATCTATATCACATCACTTGGATCCAGTAACTTAAATCTGTGCTCGTCACTCGGATCAGATTGAATGCTGCCCCCCTCACCATCATTGCCACTGTGACAGACAATTATTGTGGTGCTGTGTTTTGTATTCAGACCACACCGACTGCTCTCACTTTTACAAGCTGGGGGTGAAAGAAAAAGATTTCATCAGCTGCAACTCCACCTCACTGTGCATCCACCCCTCATGGATCTGTGATGGTGCAAACGACTGCGGAGACTATGCTGATGAGACCAACTGCCAGAGTGAGCAACCGACACAAAGACACACATTTTACATGTACATTCAGGGACAGCTGTAAGGATGCCAGCTTCTGTCAGAAAACACTTAAGACTGATCTCATTTTCAGAGATGATTATGACAGTGGAATAAGAGATTCAGAGAACTTAGGAAAAAATATTGACCTCAATCATCATGAAAGCCCACAGGACTTACTTGGTTTTGTTGTTTGTCCCAGTTTCCCATGGGCAGAAGTGTGAGGAGGGCCACTTTGCTTGTCCAAGTGGGAATTGCATCTCCAGCGTGTGGCTGTGTGACGGCCAAAAAGACTGTGAAGACGGAGCAGATGAATTCCAGTGTGGTAAGCCAACAAAACGTACCTCTCATGGAAGAGCTCCTATACTAAAAACTGAGATGATGTTGTTTTCTCTAACAAAAAGAAAAAAATTTGGTATTTGGGTGATGTACACAATACTGTTGGCAGATGGAGGGATATTTATTTTCCATTAACAAGAAGCTATTTATTGTAATTTTATTGTCATTTAAATAGATCCAGCCCTGCAACAAATATTACATACAATATACAGTATTAGAAGGAGACAAAAGACAAGAGATGATTGTTTTTCGTGCCATAAGGCAATTTCTAGTTACTTTGTTTTGCTCCCCCTTATTGTGTATTTGTGATTTCTCAAGTGAATGATGCTGGTTTTTTGGGGGTTTTAAAATAAAATGTAATTCCAACCGTGAATTCAAAGTGAGGCTGTTGAGGAGATTATATTTTACCCTTCTCTCTATGAATTATAATATACAGCACTTCCACTGTAACAATTAATTAATGAGCCATCAGTCACTGAGATGGTTATACTGAAGATGGAAATGTGAGTTCAGCAAAATGCAGTGTCATCTGAAAGGATTACACATTACAATGCCATTCCTCTTCTTCCTTCACCAGAGGCAGCGAGAGCATACTTGCTCTTTGCTTTGATCCAAGATAATGTATGCAGAATTTACCATGACAAAGTCAAGATCTCCCCAATTAAACAGGAGAACTGTAATTAAGTCATGGTATGGATTAATATAATTTGCCCTCAAAACCAACAGCTTGCACACATACCCATTCACATATCATTGCTTTTGGCATCAAAGCAAATCGGACAGGGTGCTTTAATGTACGTGGTCAGAGTAGCTGTTAACCTTCATCACAGTCACACCCGTGCACAAGGTAATTAGATCTGATGGAGCAGTCTACACACAGACAGTGTCAAAACACTTGCTACATGTATTGTATTATGAGTTGTATGCTTGGTGTACTGTCTGTCTCAAAATGTATGGTCAAGCCAATTAAAGTGTAAGAGGTTATGAAGCAGTCAGATATTAGTGTTGTCATCTGTGTGCAGACCTGGAGGAGTATTGCACTGCATTATATGTGAGGTAAAAGAGATGTATCTATTGGAATTTGCAATTATAGACACCAAGTACATCCTATTTGTCACACATATGCACACAAAAAATGTTCTTGCTCCACCCCCACTGTTTTTCTTTTTTATTAGTAATGCATGTGGCATGGCTCTCAGGATGGGAATGTCAGTCAGTCTGTCCACCAATTTAGTCGAGGCAGAAGTATTTCAAAGATTATGGTTTAGGATAATCTACATTTATCACATTACAAAAAAATATCGTACTGACCAGGGCACCACCTTTGGGACACAGGAAACAATTTTTATAAATCTCTCATCTGAAGTAATGTGTAAGGATACAGGGATCTAAATGTCTGCATTAAATTGAAGCCACAGACAACAACATACTAATAAATACATATGTATTTAACTAAGTTGTTTAATAAGTCAATAAAGGATGCACTACCAGCACATTTAAATTCCAGCTAAAGTAATATGACTAACCAACTTTTTTTTAAATAATTGAACTGAAGAGTTCAATTCCTACAACACTTTAATAATAGAAGCAGATAAAGAGAAGGAAAGGTCAGATATCTTACTTTCCGTAGCACTATCCTGAGATGACTAGGTCGGGACAAAGAGAAATCAGCTGTTTCAGCTGTGGCGTCAGCCTTAAGATACAGCCTTGTTTTAACTTACCGAATCAACACAGGGTTCATCCAATAGATGGAGGAGACAAAACTGATCTGATATGGTTGTTTCTGGTAACAGTAGCATGAGTAAGTGAGTCATTTTGCCTTGAAGTGTACTTACTGACCAGATCAACTTTATTACTCTATAATTCATAATTCAATATAATAATTCATAATTCAAAATGATTTGATGCTAAAAACAAAACTACATTTCAAGTTATAAAAAGCGAAAGGATTTCAACATAAAGTGTATTTCACTGGAGTTAAAATACTGCACATAGCTTAAAAGAAAATATAGTTAATTTAGGAAATTGTGGTATAGGAGAAAAAAAAACCCACAATGGTCACTGAAATAACTTGAAACTGACAAAAGTAATAATAAATAAAAATTTACTGAAAATTAACCAATGAAAATCAGACATTGCTTTTGAATTGTGATTGAACAGAATAATTTTAAAAAAAAACAAACTAATTAAACAGGCCTGGACAAAAAGGATGGCGCCCCTAGAAAATATTGAAAATAATTTGACCATAGGGAAATGTTAAACTAAGGTGTGCCCTCTAATTAGCATTACAGGTGCTTTCAGTCTGCCTATTTAAAGGGTGACAAGTAGTCACTGTGCTGTTTGGTGACATGGTGTGTACCACACTGAACATGGACCACAGGAAGCGAAGGACAGAGTTGTCTCAGGAGATTAGAAATAAAAATTATAGACAAGCATGTTAAAAGTAAAGGCTATAAGACCATCTCCAAGCAGCTTGATGTTCCTGTGACTACAGTTGCACATATTATTCAGAAGTTTAAGGTCCACGAGACTGTAGCCAACCTCCCTGGATGTGGCTGCAGGAGGAAAATTGATGACAAATTGAAGAGACGGATAATACGAATGGTAACCAAAGAGCCCAGAACAACCTCCAAAGAAATTAAAGGTGAACTCCAAGGTCAAGGTACATCAGTGTCAGATCGCACCATCCATCATTGTTTGAGCCAAAGTGGACTTCATGGGAGACGACCAAGGAGGACACCACTGTTGAAAGCAAATCATAAAAAAGCGAGACTGGAATTTGCCACAATGCATATTGACAAGCCACAAAGCTTCTGGGAGAATGTCCTTTGGACATATGAGACAGAACTGGAGCTTTTTGGCAAGGCACATCAGCTCTATGTTCACAGACGCAAAAATGAAGCATACCAAGAAAAGAACACTGTCCCTACTTTGAAACATGGAGGAGGCTCGGTTATGTTCTGGGGCTGCTTTGCTGCATCTGGCACAGGGTGTCTTGAATCTGTGCAGGATACAATGAAATATCAAGACTATCAAGGCATTCTGGAGAGAAATGTGCTGCCTAGTGTCAGAAAGCTTGGTCTCAGTCGCAGGTCATGGGTCTTCCAACAGGATAATGACCTAAAACACACCGTTAAAAACACCCAAGAATGGCTAAGAGCAAGACATTGGACTATTCTGAAGTGGCCTATGAGCCCTGATCTAAATCCTTGGTCCCACATCTGTGGAAGGAGCTGAAACATGCCGTCTGGAGAAGGCACCCTTCAAACCTGAGACAACTGGAGCAGTTTACTCATGAGGAGTGGGCCAAAATACCTGTTGACATGTGCAGAAGTCTCATTGACAGTTATAGAAATCGTTTGATTGCAGTGATTGCCTCAAAAGGTTGTGCAACAAAATGTTAAGTTAAGGGTACCATCATTTTTGTCCAGGCCTGTTTAATTAGTTTGTTTTTTTTAAATTATTCTGTTCAATCACAATTCAAAAGCAATGTCTGATTTTCATTGGTTAATTTTCATTAAATTTGTATTTATTATTACTTTTGTCAGTTTTAAGTTATTTCAGTGACCATTGTGGGTTTTTCTTTCATTAACAGAGGGGTACCAACAGTTTTGTCCACGTGTGTATATATGTATATATACATGATTTAATAAACTGTCCCAATACCTGAGTTAAACAACTTGACTAGGTTACGCAATAAACAAGTGGTCTTTGAGGACTATATTTCAGATTAATATGTTCTGCTACTACTCCTATCGGGATATTTCATACCAAAAGTTAAACAGCATCAGTTCAGTCTAATGAAAATATACCACAGTTAATGCTATTCTATTTAACTTATGATGGTTCTTCAATCAAACCTTTGAACGTCTAGTATATATGAAGATTAGGAAAACACAATACAATTACTGCAGTTTTTTATGTACATCCATAGTATCATTCCAAATGATATTTGTACTTTACCGCTGGATATCACTCCTTTACTGCACCTATTTAAATTCCTACTACAAGTCATATGGCGTTAAATGGCAAGTTAGTGAATAGCATAGCCAGAAAATAGTACCCACAGGAAGTCTCTCTTCAGTGTTAAAAACTTTACTAAAAGTGACCACTGGAGGGAAATGTGGGTATATGTAATGTGTGGTAATTTCATCGACTCGTAATTATCTTAGCTAAATTTTATCATAGAAAATTCAGAGTCAGACCATATTCACTGCAATTACTTTGTGACCAATAAAATTGCAAGATAATTATACCCTTAATAAACATTAAATCAAACTTTGGCTAAAGACACACAGAATACTCAATCAAAGCCCTCCTTTAATTTATGACTGGCGCCTGGCAAATGTTCTTATCTGAAGTCACACTAGAGTGAAAAACCAAAGGAGGAGGATAAGTGTGTATGTGTGTGTGTGTGTGTGTGTGTGTGTGTGTGTGTGTGTGTGTGTGTGTGTGTGTGTGTGTGTGTGTGTGTGTGTGTGTGTGTGTGTGTGTGTGTGTGTGTGTGAATGTGTGTGTGCAAGCAAGCGAGTTAGAGGGGAGCGGAAGAGAATTTAAGAAACATAGAAGCGTGATGATAGGATTGTCCCAACTCATCAAAATGAGATGATGAGGTTAACTTGTGGTAACACAGTCTTTCTTGTTTTTCAAAGAAGACTTGTTTAATCTAGTGTTTTCTGAGACTTGAGGAGTTTATTAAAGAACTGCTTTTTAGTCTGTGTCATGAATCCCACTTCCACACTGTTGTGAGTGTCTGGAGGTAAATGGGAGAGCAACTGCTCTGAGTGAAGAGTCAGACTGACACTTTAACGTTGAGAAAGGACTCTAGGTTTACCTTCGAGGAAATTTCCAAATTAAAGTTGAATATACATCCATATTCTATTATATATTAGGTGAAGAAACTACTGCAATTGAGTTGATTAAGATGAAGCTCTATAAACATTGGTGGTCTTTTCATAGTGCCACTATGAGGGTGACATTTTAATTTTTTAGTAAAATGTCAACTATTATTGGATGGATTTGCCATGACATTTGGTACACATATCCATGATGCCCAAGGGATGATTTGTAATGTATTTGGTCATCCCCTGACTTTTCATGTAGTGCCACCAGCATGTGATAATTTTCACTTATCCAGTGAAATATTTCTACATCTACTTTATTGATTGACACAAAATTATTAAATTATATGGACATTCATAGTTGCCTGACGATGATCCCCTGACTTCTTATTGTCAACAGTAAGTTGACCTTTGTGATTTTGTTTGAAAACGTCTTGACAAGTAGGACGGATGCCATAAAATGTGGTACAGACATCCATGCCCCCCTCAGGATGGGATTGTAATAACTTTCTCTTGACTTTTCTTCTAGTTCCATTATCAGGCCAATATTTTAGTTTGCTCAATGCATTGCTTTATGATCAAATGCTTGCAAAACTAATAAACATCAATTTCAGATACTTTATGTTTAGTGCTAAGTAGGAAATGTTAGCATGCTAACAGGCTAGATTAACTTATTAAGATAAATATTAAGAATGTAGTACCAGTAAATGCCATATCATGTTTGTACCTAAATCTAACCAAACCTTTACATTACCTTATAAAATGTAATTCATTTGTCAACATCATTTATAACAATTTTGGAAGACATGGACAAATGATCATTCTGCTGATAGAGGTTTCAGCTCAGAAAACATTTGTATGTGTTGTACTGGAGGGCTGGAACAAGTGATGTCTTTTGTCATTTCATTCGGAGGGCTAATTGAAAGCAATACATATTATTAAACATCAGCATGTTAGCAGTATCATTGTGAGCATGTTAGCATGCTGACATTAGTATTTAGCTCAAAACAGTTATGTGCCTAAGTACAGCCTCAAAGAGCCACTAGCATGGCTGTGAACTTCAGTCTTGTTTATGTATGATTCATTTTGCCTTCAAACCAGCCAGACTCCAGTAGTTTGGGATTGCTGACATCAGAGTCTAATTTCAAGAAGAAGAATAACACAAATAAAATGTGACCATAGAGCTTACATGTCTTTGCCTTTGAGAGTGTTTGGCTTGGATATTGCAGATCTTTTTCTTGTCTGGTTTGCTCTTCCTGTATAATTAACCAGCACCTTTGTTCACATTTCAGTTTCAGCAGATAGAGGAAGGCAGTTCAGCGCAATCTAGTTTTTATATGTAATGGTCTCCGGGTTATCTGATTTATTTTGTAAATTGGTCATGAATGTTGTTAGAGAGATGCATAACACATGGACAGCATTTCCATTCCTTCATCTAAGAATACCATTTGTGCCTGTGTGAAATGATAACACCCCATGCTTCAAATGTGCTTATATCAGAACTGATATGAATTATGCGACAATTCTTTGAGAAGTTCTGAATAGCTTTCTTAGGACAAATAGACAGTATTCCCATTCCTCCAAGTTAATTATCATATAAAAAGCTCTAGCCACTGATAATCTGACTGCAAAGGCAAAATGGTTTGTGGAAAATGTCACTACATTTCAGAAATTTCAAATTCCACATCTGATTAGATGAAATAGTCATTTGTCACTTCACAATGCATAATGTGCCTTTCCACAGCTTGAAACACTATTGAAAATGAGACATGAAAGACTTCCTTTGATAAATGTAATGTGCTGTAGACCTGCTATTTTGTTATACACGTGAAGCAGCTGTTCGCATTTGAAGTGCAAATTTAATATCACGCACAGACAGTCTGAATAATCATGGATTCCAGATTTAGCCACTTAATATTTATCTCGCCCTTATCTTACATCATCATATCAGTACACATAAAGCTGGTGTGATGAACAAAGTCTGACAGGAAGGAAAGCAACGCAGCATGAGAGACAGACCTCCCTCTCCTTTCCCCGCACCCCCAGCAGGATCCATAATTCCTTGTACTGTGGTCTGACCTGGAGCACGTATCCCCCCTTCTTGCTCTCAACATCTCATCAAAGCTATGTCAGACTTTGCCAGGCCTGGCATCTGAGAGAAAGAGAAAGAGACCACAGAACGACTCCCTGGGGAGAGTGGGATGGCTCAGTGACACAAACTCAGCAGAGTTTATGAATATATCCACATTTTACGCGATGAACAGAATATGTCTCAGTGTTCCCATCACTACTGGGACACTAGTTTCTTGTCAGATCAAAAGGGAGTCAATTAATCTGAATAATCAATACAGTAGAGTAGTACTATTTTGATTAAGTGCAGTATTAAATATGCAATTTAATCATTATTTAACCCTGTTTTGTGTTGAGTTTTTTCTTGCACAGTAACCATTAAAGAAAAGAAAAATATACTATGCAGAGTCCTTTGTGTGGCAGTTATACTCATGTGTGCTGCTAAGCTGAAAAAGCTACAAAGGAAAACAAGCAAGCCAAGGGGCAAAGAGGAGCCAGCACACTTGTTGTGTTTTGATTAAAGGCACTAAGCCCCTTCTATAGGGTATGCTGCTTCTTTGTTGTTGTTTCCTCACTTTGTATGATTTATGGCATTGGAATTTCTTTCCCACTGCCCTCTACAGACTCATCGTGCTTGTGGAACCAGTTTGCCTGCTCGAAGAACAAGTGCATTGCCAAACAATGGTTATGTGACGGGGAGAACGACTGCGAGGATGGCCTTGACGAGAGCGTGCAGATCTGCGGTTAGTGCCCTTTCAGATGTCATGAGGAATCTTGCTGCTCATATAAAAGGTCACATATGCTATATTACATGTGACAGCTCCATGTGTTCCTCTAGCTCAGCTGGAGATGAATGGACAGGAATTAAACAATCTTAATAAGACAACAAATGAGACCACAGGCATTTCTGATTCGAGTGGGCTCTGAGGCAAATAGATTTTTCATCACTGAGGCCCAAGAGGCACAACTATTTTAGTGGGCAAACGAGATGTGTGTGTAATGAATTCCACAATAAAATAAAAACGAATCCAACCTCAATAAAAAGACAAGAATAGCTGTGAACATTGGTTGTATAATTGGATTGTAATGGAGTGTCAAGGAAATATTAACGAAATGGCCCAGAGGTTTCAGAGGCCCAATTCCAGTTAAAAGCAACTTATGTATTGTAGCTGTGCATGCCTAATTAAGCTACTGCATTCACCTTTTATTTCTCTGTAGAGCCATTTTTCTGCAGTGGTCGCTTTTGCCTTAGACAGATAAAGGAGAGTATTGCTGACTTACAGAATTCAAGTGATTAATTGCCTACTCATTATTTGTTTATTGCTACAAGGGGAACTGCTACATGATTAAAGTCCATTGGGGTCATAAAGGGGTATCAATTTAAAACCATACCCAAATCCTTTATTCTTTTAGGTCTAATGTGGTGGGATGTGCTGTGGTTTTTGTAAAATCCTAGTCACAGAAGGTACCATCCTAGAAAAAGAAAAATGCATCTGCTTCAGTTCAGTGCCCTTTGTGCTTATTCTTCTCTGTGGTGCATTTGATCGTTGTATTTTTGGTTTTTGAAAGTAGAGCATGTGGTCCTGTTTCGCTCTCAGGCTCAGTGACATGCGCTCCAGGACTGTTCAGCTGCCCAGGGTCGTATGCCTGTGTTCCAAAACGTTGGCTCTGTGATGGCGAAAGAGACTGCCCTGATGGGAGTGATGAACTTTCTGCAGCTGGCTGTGGTAAACGCTGCTTTCTAGTTCAGCACTAAAATTGCTTTCTGCAATTATAAAAACAACTGAATGTAATCCCAGAATTAAGAAATGATTGTTTGTTTACACGTTGTTTTCCATGTAAAGTTTGAGATTACATTGCTTGAAATAGTAGCTCATAGAACATGAAACCCACATAACACCTTCTGTTTTTGTTTAAACAGGAAAAATAGTATAAAGTGGAAAGCTGTTTTATTTGCATATTTGCACAATTCTCTGAAAGTACTGTAATTTGGATTGCCTCCCACAAGTGGTACCGGACCATTGATCTGAACCTTTATTGTCTCTTCTTTGATTCAAGCCTACTTAATAACTGAAAAACAAGAAAAACACAGAGTCTAGTGGATTAGTAATTAGGCTTATAAATGTTGGTGCTCTATACATATTACATGCTGTTTTTGAAAAAAGCAAATCAAAAAAACTATCCATTGATTTGCACTTGAGCCTCACTTCTTCTCGTGTATTAGCACCCAACAACACATGTGATGACAGCTCGTTTCACTGCCACAACAAGGCATGCATCCCCCAGCGATTCGTCTGCGACCATGATGATGACTGTGGCGATGGATCTGATGAGTCAGTGGAATGTGGTAATTAGATTTATTTTGCTCTATTGCTCTTAATATTCACTAATTGTAAATGAATATGTCCTCATTTAAAGCTGCATTACTTGTTCTTTTTCATTGCTTATACCATTTAAAATCTGCATTATTTTTCAGAAAAGAGGTTCTCCATGATCATAGACCATACATTAAAAGGACTGAAATATCTAGAGCTGTTAACTAATTAAACTGTGAGATAAGACTCGCTAAGATTTACAGTATGATAAATATATGACCGATTTAGGAAGATCAAACCTGAAGGGAACTAAGAGTGTAGATACAGTGTAGGAGACACAATGTTTTAAGCAGTTCCTTTATTCCTTGGCCTGTTTGTTTATGCAAAATTTAGAGATAGAATAACACGTGGAATGATGTAATGATTACAGTGTGTAAAAGATTTGCTTTTTTAACCAGAAATTAATTGATTGATTGATTAGTTGATTGATTGATTTATTGATTGATTGATTGATTGATTGATTGATTGAATAAACTGCCATCCAAAGTAAGTTTGTTTTTAACTTTTGAAAATGATAATGTAATTTGGTCTTTTAGCAGTTGTATTATTATTATTATTATTATTATTATTATTATTATTATTATTATTATTATTATTATTATTATTATTATTATTATTATTATTATCAATCTATAAATATATGGTTTTCAGGTCTGAGTAGTGGGTTTCTAATATGCAGAGTGTTCTAAACTTATATTTGACCGAATGAACACCATTATACCTCCCAATGGCTTGATTTGTTCAATCAACAATGTTTCTATATACACTAGGAGCGTGCTTCAGTGGAAATCTTGTCATGTATATCTGTATGTTGCACTATTTGCACTCAATTCTACTAAAGTTGCACCTTAAATTGAAGCTGTGTCACTGCTCAGCCCATGTGTGACTCGGTTAAAAAATCACTATCTCTCTTTCTTCAGTCTATCGCTCATGTGGATCAGATGAATTTCGCTGCAGGGACGGCCGCTGTCTTCTTAGCTCACAGTGGGAGTGTGACGGCTATGCAGACTGTCCTGACCACTCTGACGAACTGCCTCTGAACCTCAAATGTCTGGCCGCAGGTAAGACTGCTGTTTGGCTCTCAGCTGGAATCTCTTCATCATTGTCACCAGCAGCACCTTTCGCCCAGGAAACTGGCAGGGACATATGGTGGAATTAAAAGGCGCTACAACCAGCAGAGCTTTCCAGAAAGGAATTAAGCTGTTGAGATCCTTTGTCAGATCAAAAACATCCCCTGACTTTGTTGAGAAATTAAAGGGCGTTGTGCCAGTGACAGTCGTCTCTTGCTCTTTTCAGGAAGCTTGTGCAATGGCTCCTTCTTCATGTGTTCCAATGGACGCTGTATTTCTGAGGGGAATCTCTGTGATGGGAAAGATGATTGTGGCGACCAGTCAGATGAGAGGAACTGTAATGTGAACGAATGCTTGAATCGTCGGGTTAGTAGGTGCACGCAGGACTGCCAAGATCTGCCTGTTGGATACAAGGTAAGTGACCAGTGGGATACTCATAGTTCAGTATCTTGGAAGTACAGTATAAACCTAAATTTACACCTAAACCTAAACCTAATTCATCCAGCAAAAAGATAAACCAAGCTGCAGTAAAGTGTAGGTGGATAGACAATAAATGAAGAAACATTTATAACAACCTATGAGACTGTGTGATTTGCATTATAATATGAATGACCCACAGTTCTAAGCACTAGCATCCTTTCTAATTCAGGAGCAGGTAAAATGTGGGGCTTATATTACTAATCGTGTAGACATGAATGATTAATGACTGATAATGAATCAAGCCTTACTTTGCACATCATTAAACAGATAAAGATGGGTGGGAGCATGCACACATCTAGTCTTTACCTTTTTGAATAACCTTGAATACTGTAAGGAGAGTTTAATGATATGCCAACAACTGTCTGTGCTACCAGACTGTGTTGGCTGTGCCGTGCCTGGCAATAGTAGCGTGTGATGTAAGGGTGGAATCCAGGTCAAGGCCACATCCACCAGAGTGTTACGTTGGCAATCTCTGTGGTCATACTGCAGTAGTTAATGCTTTCATCCCTGGATTTCTCTCTCTTCCTCTTCCATAAGATGGTGTTCACTGCATCAGAAAAGTGGCTGAAAGCATAAAAAACATCTCTTTCCTGTCACAACGGGGTTAGAGCTGCACAGTGAGCACATCAATGCAGACCCTTGGCTCATCCGTTTGTGGCCTGAACAGGGAGATCAGCAGAAAGGTCCTCGAGGTTATAACTGGTTAAGAAAGGGATTTGCTGTGGATCCAGAGGAGCTGATACAAGCACTTTGAGTTATTTTAGGGAGGCCCTGGTCATGAAAGTATGATGAACTTTTTGGTACAGTATGCCTGTATCATGGCTTTGATGTCATCATATAGGGTATGCTGGTTGTTAGGTTTTGAGGCATTTTCGTTGCTGACCTTCACTGCTTTGATAAGACTTTGAATAAAAACTAGACAAATCTTAAACTAGCATGTTATACAGTAGCATACTGCTTTTATAGCACAGTATACAGAAATAACCAAAAAAGGGTAAAAAAAGATCTCAAATGTCTTAGCCAATTGGAACATAAAACATGAGCAATTTGCTTGCAAAGGAATTTCAAATCTACCATTTTTAAAAATGTTTTTCATTGTGTTTTCCTGTCATCAGTGCAAATGCTGGCCTGGTTTCTACCTGAAGGATGATGGGAAGACATGTGTGGATGTTGACGAATGTTCCACTACCCTTCCATGTAGCCAGCGCTGCATCAACACCTATGGCTCCTACAAGTGTCTGTGCGTCGATGGCTACGAAGCCTTGGAGCGCAACCCTAATACATGCAAGGCTCTATCTGGTTAGCCTGATTTTTGCTCTCTCCACTTGTAGAATGCTACTGTAAGTCCCACCGGTCTTCTAATACTGCATGTTCCTCATTTCAGCTGAAGAGCCTTTTCTCATTATGGCGGACCACCATGAGATCCGGAAGCTGAGTGTGGATGGCTCAAATTACACCATCTTGAAGCAGGTAAGCGATAACTGCATCATTGTCATGTAGTGTCTGTAGAGACTTTCTCACAGGATAGAGGATGAGCGTTAGTCCTGTTATTAGATTGATTTACTGCTAAGAGATGTCAACAGATTGTCAATCAAATTACCATCATGTCCTCTTTTTGTCTAATTTGTAGTTTCTCTGCTCTTTTGTACACAGTGTGTCAGCTATACCTTAGAGAGTATGGGTTTAAATGACTTTGACTCTTAATGCAGAACAAGCAGGTTTCTCTAATCCCAGTTCATTGCAACTGAGTTACCTAAGTGCATGTAAAAAGGTCATACATGAAGCCATTTAAGATGTATAACAACATGGTGTGCAGAGCCAATTTGAAAATACGAAATTATTCTCTGTAAGCTGAGAGTATAATTATGTATACCCAATGTTAGGAAAGTTCACTTTCTACATGAACTAGTTCAAAGTTCAGTTCACAAATTTTAAAATGAAGTAGTTCAGTTCATAGTTCATAATCTCAAAATGTTGAACTAAGTTCTCAGTTCCAAAAATGAACTAGTTCATAGTTCTTTTTTTTTTTTATATATATATATATATATATATATATATATATATATATGTTGCTGCGAGCTATTATTTTTCAAAATTATTGCCACAGCCCATATCGAACCACAGACAGCAATTATTTTATCAGTTTTAACACTGAAACTATGCGTCAGATTTCAAAATTGTTTTAAGTAATCATACGAAGATGCCGTATTAATGGTGGAGGCAGAGTCTGAGGTAGTGCTGCTGCCTTCATTTTTTTTCCCTCCATGCTTCACATTTTGATGGCGCATGCGGCGGTGCGACTCTGGTGGCAGTGGTTGCCAAATTGGGTTTTTTCCGCTACATATTAAGGCCTGTTTGCGGTGTGTTTTAGCCGGGTTTTCATCTGGAAGGTTCTATGGAAATCTGGCACTCTCTTGAACAAATTTAAACTGTGAGAGAGCGCCGTTCACAAACGCTAGAATGAATGCGTTCACAATAACTTTCATCAGGCAGAAATGCAGTATGTTCAGTTCACGTTCGCCCAAAATATGAACGAGTTCACGAATGATCGTTCATTGAACGCATTCAGGCACAACCCTGTGTATACATACCAAATGTGTGAAATTGTACCTTTATACAGAGAAGTTAAACATGAAGCAAGTCATACACTGTGAATGTATTTCTCCTATTATAACAGTACAGAGCCTTTATTGCAGATTTATGGATAATTGTGTTGGAAAAAAATAAAGTAGACATCATGACAGTGAAAACAAAATGATATGATTCAGACTCTAGGAGATATAGTTGTATCAAAATGTTTGCAGTCTGTTTGTCACAAATCATTCGATGTGCTTTGGTCTTTTTTTCTCTCAAGTTTGCTATACTTTATCAGAGAGGCACCTCATTCAGCTGCACATTTTATGAGATATGAGGGGAAAACTCCTTTTCACTGTAAATTATTAATTACCTCTGCATAGGTTAGTGTACTCCTCAGCTTCAAGGGGTTATCTTAACAAGAGGGTTTCATGGTTAAACTTTTAATGGTGCTCAAACCTCTTTTAAGTATTGTTTTGTGTAAATGAGATGTCCACTGTCTGTCATGATTTCCCAACTTCCACCATACAGGAAGAGAAAAGTGTCCATTCTGATTGGCAGAGATCAAAATCACCCAATTGAATACCCCATGGAAAAGCTATTTCAATCGTTCTTAGGTCTCATCACAGCTGCTCAGGGCAATGCTTGAATCTGACTGTTGATTATCACAAACGGTTGGCTGTGATTGACTGTAAATCAGCCCACAGGTAGCCAGCAGTCCCCTCTTACGGTCATGTTAACCTCTTGACTCGATGTACTCTACTGTTTGTATCGGAGTTCTCATCAGCTACAACTCAGTTTAATCACTGCATGTAATGGAAACTAGAGAGGGAAATGTGCACATGGCTTTGTTAAGTGGTGGTGGATACTTCACTGACCTCATCTCACTTAACCACACCATTACATACCCTGTTCAGATTATATGTTCATGATATTATGTAAATTTCAAATGAGCCAATCATTATCTTTATATTGCTTCTGCTGTCTGAATAAATTTGTCCTCCCACCACAAATATGACTGAATCACAACATAACTCTTATCACTCCAACACATTTTAAAGCCTATTCAGTGTGTTTTAGAGCTGCTCTGTTTATCCTCTCCTACCTAGTTTTAATTTTTCAATATGATCAGTTACAGTAAAGCTGTAACATCAGATTCTGCTTTTCATTAAGGTAATGTGATGATGTTGGATAACTTTTTTTTTAACAATAATTAAGTTTTGGCCTAAATCTTAGAGAAGCGAGCTTATGATTGGCGGGTTACTCGTTCAATCCCCCAGACCAGCAGGGTAAACCAGGTTGAGGAAAGTGAAGAAGCAGGGCTTGCCCCTCCCTCATTACCACTATTCAGGTGCCCTTAGGCAAGGCCCTTAACCCCAACTGCTCCAGTGGAGCTGCTCAGCTGCCAGCAGATCATACTGTGGTTGTACTGCTTCTATGTATGAATATGTAACTGTGTGAATGTGATCTGGGGCTTCCTGAAAAAGAGACCATTGCATTTTAGCTAACATTCTGTGTTGTTATTTCACTGATTTAACAAAAGAAATCAGTGAAATAACAACACAGAATGTTCTTATTATTGTTCTTATAGACAACAGCAGCACAGTTGATAGATACAGTAACAACTGCTGTCCTGGGAAATTATGTCCGTGAAGTATAGTCAACTTTATTGGTTGATTAAACTTGAGCACATTGCAACCAATTGAAATTGTTGGCTGGTACTATAGAATGACCTCACTTCATAATCATGCTTAAAGCAAAAGCAAAGTTAATTGGGAAGCAAAACTTTGTTGACCACATTCACTGCCCTTAAGATTTTACTGTCAGACATAGTGTCTTTGTGTTGTTATAAAGAGAAAAGTAGTTGAATATGTGGACATGCATATGGACACGCTACTGATGCAAGTACTTGCACTGTGATAAAGTGTTGTAATTAAGTTTTTATTTTTTTATGAATTTCAAATGTATTTTTACTTTTACTGTTTCAAGCTTATGATTGGTTTTCATGTAGTGAGCAAGGGAAATGAACTGAAAGTGTAGCTCTAGATCTGGAGGCTCTGGTAAGGTGTCATGCGGGTTTCATCTTTATAGCTGATGGTTGGACTGAAGGAAGGCTCCCTCGGGACACTTTGGCGCCTGTCTGTGAAGGTGTTGATGATCTGATGAAGATGTCTCATTTCACCTGTCAGATTATCTGACACCTTTTCTGTGCACCCATAGTGCGAGAAAGCAGGGTGGGGGCACTTGTTTGGTGAGCAGCTCTGTCTGACTGACAGCAGGGTCCTGTGAGCATGACAGAGAAGGGAAGTACCTCACTCATGTGCTTTGATAGGACTTCGACTTGCTTTTCACTGACTCTTCAAATACTCTGTATTGCTGAAGGCATTGCAACCTATGGGAAAACCTAACTAAATCAATACTGCTTGTAAATATCATAGGAGATACTGTAGAAATTACATCATGTTGCTACTTATTTGCTACTTATTTGTAAGTATTTCAAATAATTGATCAAACTTAATCTGTTTCAGTGTTACCTGTTGTCTATGTTCTATACAATAAACAATTATAATACATGACAATTTGCTCCTGAGATGCATTTAAATTTCCCCTATTCAACAACCTTTTTATATTTATAGAGTCCTTTCTTTTTGTGTGTACTTCACAGGGTCTCAACAACATCATCCACATAGACTTTGACTACAAGAAGGAGTTTATCTATTGGGTGGACTCAACCAGGCCAAGTGGTCGAAAAATCAACAGAATGCGCCTCAATGGAAGTGATCTCAAGGTACATCAAGATTTAGTTGATTGTGTATCATTTGTTTCCTTGTGCTACCTCACCCAAAAATCATTGACTTTATCTTTTATTTCTGCCTCTCCAATGTTTTAAAATTATTTTATTAATCCTTCTTTGCAATATCCAGCAGCTGTTTTATGCATTTTAACTCATATATTTTACATTATCAAGATCACACTGGCTTTTTAATGTTGAAGATGAGTCATATGTGATGAGACATCAGTTGATGATGGGAACTCTTACTCCTTTTATATAGACCACATAAAGGATTTTTACAGCCTGTTAGCTTAATCAACAATGAGTGTCTGTAAGTGATAATACTAGTCATATCACCAATGGCTTTCAAATGAATGTAACAGGCCTAATGAACACAACAGTGCTCTTTGGTTTAATCACCCAGATTTGTCTGGGTCATGGGATCGGAGCCCAGACACTGGGGACACTGGGACGTCAAAACAGAACACCTGCTGGGCCCACATCCCACAACTCATTAGCATTGGTGTGAGGGGGGAACCGGACCCATTCAGCTCAATTACTTCCACAGTCTGTGTTTAAGCCACTGCCACAGCTTAGCAAGAGGACAAACTGCGTGAGACACAGATCGGGGAGGTCCCCAAATTGTGTTAATTAAAAGAGCCACTGATATCCAGTAGAATGTTATAGGCTTGTGAGGAGGAGACAGATCGGACATGAGTAAGGATTTCTGTGGATTTTTTACTCTGCCAAAATGGGATTTTCATCTGATTCTGGCAGAGATTAATTTAATTCTACAGTTTGATTAAAACAGTGTAGGATTATAGTATTTTGATTTTCAGTATTTCCTTTGTTATTATTTGTATTTTTCCCTGCTGCTGCACTGAAACATAGACACTTAGGTTTTAACGGTTAGACACAATCAGCCATGTTACATATGTTATGATACAGCCTGTGTTACATGTCACCATGGTGGCAAAGCACAATTGCTATTTATGTATGTGAAAACACTTTGGATTAACACAATTATGAGAGACACATGCACCATGTCTTCTTAGGGACATTTCAGTTCTAAAGCAACAAGTTTTACTTTTAATGGGCTGAAAGCAAAAGTTTTGTGTCAGCCCAAAGTGAAACAACTTTCAGTAACTGTAGAGATCAAACATACTCTGGATTCTTCAGATCTTTATGTTTTAGAGTCACATTCAAATATTGACATCCCTCATAACTTAGAACAAGTTAACTTTCTGGAACCGAAGGCTCTATTAAAACATAAACTAATCTTTTGAGTCAATACAGTCAGATGCCATGGATTAAGTCCACCAAAGGGACTTTACTGTACATAATGTAATGCATATCAATTAATTTTTTCCCGGGGAGGTAGTTTTGATGGAAAGTATTGCACATTGAGTGACATTTTAGAGGCTGTTTTTATTTTTTTGTCCAAATTACTGCTTAGAAAACAGTCTAGTCTTTTGCCAAGGCTATATATTTTCTCGCAAATGATGACAGAAAAGGCCTCAAAGCACACTATGTTCTTTAATGACAGATTGCACGGGTGCTGGGATTTTGAAAAAATGTTTTCAAGGCATTGGCTTTATCTGCCAGCTGGCACAATGATTGTTTATTCTGAACAACTGCTTTTTCAAACTCAAAGGCTAGACTATCGTGGGGGTACTGATGGAGTTCCTAGATAGTTTCTAGATTTTGGACACATCAGTTAGATACCTTCAATTATATTTTATAGCGCAATTAGACTAATGAGAGAATTAATGAGCTGTTACCATAGCTTTCTGTCTCTCTACTGCCCTCTCCCCTACCCCATCTGCTTTATTTTTTATCATTTACTGGTTAACAAATACTCATATAAAGGGTACTTTTTGGAAATGAACTGTTTTCTGTTGTCACATACAGAATTTTACACTGTCATTGTATTTGAGTATCCAGCTAATGAGGCTACCTTGTATTGCACACACAAGTGCAAAGAGCAAATTACATGACTTTCACTGGATCATATAAAATAAACTCTGTCATGCATATTGTCTTCAGCTTTTTTTCACTTTGATCTATATTAGCAGATAGCCCATATTTAAGTGCTCATCAAAATACAATGAATGTAATTAAGAGTAAGGACGAGTCAGATTAATTATATTCTTACTAATGTCAGCCACAACTGTAGCTGTCTTACAGCAGCAGAAATGATTTGTGCTCTCCATCTGTAGTCTCTAATTTGAGAAACATGTTATGCATAATTATGCATGGGTCAAACTACATTGGTACCTTAATTAATTAGATACAACTTCAGACACAATTCACTGATCTGACAAAGTGAGTGCAAAGTGTGACTTTCTTAACACCAGACTAGTACGCTCTTTCACAGACAGTCCAAGTGACATCATTTGGAGTATAGTAGGTATCAACTTTTAGCAAAACTCAAAACACCATAATAAACCAAACAAATATGTAACTGTCAGTTAATGCTTTTCCCATGTTAGCAGTTGTGGCAATACATTTGGCACATAAACATAACTCAATATGACACTTTATTTATCAGATTTACAACAACATTTTCATAAGTTTGAGTAAGAGAAACACTGATAACAGACATCTCAGATAACAGCTTGTAGACCAGTCATCACAAGGATATTAATTTTAGTTGTGTGTTATTGAGAGCATACTAATGTCTTTAAAGTGATGTTTATGGGATATAAAAGTTGATTCAGAGTGATTCTGATTTCTGTCAGGGTTGAAGTAATGTCTTCCAACCTGACATACAACCCATCCCTTGTACATGTTCTAGTGTTAATTGATGGTTAATAATGTCATGCATGTCTAAGATGCAAGGGTCACAACTAGCAACTGAAATTGATTTCCATTTCCCTGCGTTACCAGATAGTCCACAGAACAGCGGTTCCAAGCTCCTTAGCAGTGGACTGGATAGGAAAGAATCTGTATTGGTGTGATGCAGAAAAGAATACACTGGAAGTATCCAAAGCTAACGGCCTCTACCCTACCATCCTGATCAGCTCTGGCCTCAAGAACCCCACGGATCTAGCTCTCGACCCACAGACAGGGTAAGCATATTACATTTTAGCAAGAACTCGCAGTTGATATCTGTGTTTTGTGTTACATAAAAGGTTTTTTTTTTCTCTCTTTTGGTCCATATATTGTGTATTAGCCAAGGTTTTATCTCACAACTTGAGTGGAGAACAGGGTATGTGTAGATACTTAAGTCGTAAACTCTTAGATCCAGCTCTCATTTGGGGAATTTCATTTTGTGTCTGTATTGATTTCCATTCCTATCATAGTTGCCTGCTGTAGTACATAGTTCTTTGAACTGTGCTATATTTCTGACTAGGTACGTATTCTGGGTAGACTGCTGTGAACCCCCTCACATTGGGCGTATTGGAATGGATGGTCGAGGGCAAACGGTTATCATTGACACAGAAATATATAGTCCCGCTGCTCTCACTATTGATTATACCAACAAGAGGCTCTACTGGGCAGACGACAACCACATTATGTTTGCCAACATGGACGGCACCCAAAAACGCAAAGGTGAGGCTAAGTTTGTGTCTATGTTACAGTAAGATACAGACAAAATCTTTAAATTTCTCAATAGTCTTACTTTTAAATACTTTTTTCCAATTCGGGCTTTTAAATGTTAAAACTGTAAATTAAACTCTAAGGATAAGTGGTACCTATTAGTGTTTAGACATGGTTATACAATTACTGCTATTATGAAGTAAGAATATTTTTTGATAAAAAATGCAAGATTGTAGTAATTTTAAATATTTGGATTATACTGATTGGAAATGTCAGCTCACATTGCTGCAAATGTCCAAAGTAATTTGTATTGCAAGTTCCCCTTTTCCACAGTTAGCTGCAAATCCTGGTTACTCAATTGAATAAAGTCTCAACATGGCCATTTGTCCCTCTTCAGTGTCTTATGATCACATCCAAGGGGTAATGGCACTGACTTTGTTTGAGGACTTTGTCTATTGGACGGATGGAAAGTCCAAATCACTACGGCGTGCTCACAAGACAACCGGCGCTCAAGGGATGGAGCTCCTCAACTCCTGGCAGGCCATCAAATCCATCAAGGTCTACCACTCCCTGCGCCAGCCTGAAGGTATGAAGTCCATCTGGCACTTGTGTTTATTCTATCCTACCATGCTGAGCAGTGTTTAGTGGCATTCTACAGTTTTAGAACTGAAATGGCTTGTGTAATACAGTTTGGACTCTCTGTTTTGCACTTCTTTACAGTACCCAAGCACCAATGTCAGATTGCAAACGGAGGATGCAGTCATCTGTGTCTTCTGTCTCCCGGTGGGGAACACAAATGTGCATGTCCCACTAATTTTTACTTGGCTGCTGACAATAAGACCTGCCTCTCCAACTGCACCTCCAGTCAGGTCAGCTGAATGTCTCTTCCTTCCCACTACTAGTCCAGTTTGACAATATTGTTTCGATTGTTGCTTTTCTGTCCTGACCAGTGCTTTCCCCTCAAAGGCAAAATTGCTTTACTTTGATATGCTTTTCTTGTCTGACATGTACCTCAGGTCTTAGGAAATGGTTATTTATTGATTTTGACTTTGGCTTTGAAGAAACTTGAAGCTAAAGTGGGGATTTAAGTATTCATGTTGACTTCTGTTTTTTTCTTTTTTTTTCTTTTTTTCTTATATATATCAAATATATTTTTCTGTGGTACTAACAGTTTCGCTGCGGGACAGATGAGTGCATCCCTTTCTGGTGGAAGTGTGACACGGTGGATGACTGTGGGGATGGATCAGACGAACCTGCGGACTGCCGTGAGTGTCATGTTATTTCCAAGGTTGGCTTTTAAATAGAGCTATAGCAAAGAAAGTCATCTCCTATTCTGGTGAGCTTCGGGGGATATTCAAATTGAATTGGAACAGAAAGGACTGATGTTTCTGTCTTTGCTGCTTATTCACTTTTGGTTTATAGGATTTTTTTATTTACCTGTTTACACTTTTACACAGGGCCATATACCAATGTATGTAATAAACCTTGAGATACAGTTGTGATTTCCTTTTCAACAGCGGAATTCAAATGTCAGCCCGGCCGCTTCCAGTGTGGTACTGGCCTTTGTGCTCTTCCTCCCTTCATCTGTGATGGAGAGAATGACTGTGGCGACAACTCAGACGAAGCTAACTGTGGTAAATATGGAACAACTATTGCTGTTTAAGATGAAAACTAAGAGGTCCCTTTTCATTTAAAACCAGTTGTTAATTGCTGTGATGTTTCTGCATTTCCCATTGTCTTAGTTACATTATCCGTTAAATAGCATGTCATTTCTTCTTTAATTTTTATGTTGATTGTACAACAGTTTAGTGCTAAAACAGTTCTTTGATTAAAGAAGTGGTTGATCAACATAAAAATAATCAAGAACATAATATAACTGATTACTTGTTTATATAATTAATCAAGCAAAAATGCCAAATTGTTTGGACAAAGCAATTTTAGAATGTGAGGGTTTTGAGAGCTGACAATTAAAAAAGTTTGTTAACATTTCAAGGACTAAAGAATTAAGCAATTGACAACACAGGAAGGCTACAACAATAATTAGTTTCCCTCTTGTGTTCAGCCATGTTTATACTATCCACTTTTATTTATTAAAAACTAATTGCAAACATAAAATGTTTCACTACCTGTGGCTTTTTTCACAGCAGTAAAGGTAGAAGTGTTCATAACTGACTATACTGTAGATTAAACCAGCAGAAGCAGTAGGAGTGATGGTTTACTTCATTCAGACTAATTCCTTATTGATTGAACTTGCTTTGGCGCTCTTCCTGTTTCCTATTTTAGAGACATACATCTGTCTGTCAGGCCAGTTCAAGTGTACCAGGAAACAGAAGTGTATCCCTCTTAACCTCCGCTGCAACGGTCAGGACGACTGTGGAGATGGAGAAGATGAGACAGACTGCCGTAAAGACCTGCATTATTACTTTCAGATTCATTGTCTTAGAAATGGCTTTGCTGAGTTTTTAGATAAGTACGCTTATGGACATATGCTCAATTTGATGTCTCTACAACATAGCAAAACCTTAGATGAAAGTCACTATATAGATATATTATTTTATATGTTTATGTATTGGATAAACCACCTTAATTGTCTTTTTTTTCATTGTTAATTTACTTCTTTGTTTGGACAGACCATATGATGCCATTAACAATGCATAGACTTCATTAAGTATTCAAAAGGCAACCCTTGTTATACCCTGTTCTTGTGAAAAGGGATTAGATCTTGAATCACACAGAGGATAAGAACAGATTTTCCCTGCCATGATGTAACTCATCAGAATATCACACCCCATTCAAGTCTCTTAGCCTGCTGCATTGCATGTGATTGCAAGAGGGGTTAGAGTAGGGGGAAAGGGAATGCAAGACAGTAAGGAGGAGAAAAAGCTTTAATTAAAGTGAAGCTAATTACTTCACCCCTTCTTAGACTTTCAGCATGATTGGATGTGGTTTTGGATGCAATTTTGTAATGAACACTGCACTGCTGAAATTAAAATGCTATCTGAAACAAAGTGAGGTTTTACAACAGGAAACTACAATACTAAACTGTCAAGGTATGTCACGAAGATGTGTTAGTGGTTTGGAGAAATGAAGGGCTACAGTACCTCACTGGTCCTTACATCACAGTAGATTTTAATGATCACTCTGACATTCAAGTTATTTCTACAAATTCAACTTTCCTTCTGAATAATGACAGCAATAACTTTCTTCTTTCACACATACATTCTGTCTTTTTGCCCACAGCTGAGAGCACATGCTCGCCAGACCAGTTCCAGTGCAAGGCCTCCATGCACTGCATCTCCAAACTCTGGGTTTGTGATGAGGACCCTGACTGCGCAGACGGGTCAGATGAGGCTAATTGCGGTGAGTTGTGGAAACCCACTTAACCATAAATCACACTACTCCACTTTTTTCAGTCTAAGAGGGAGGAATCTGATTTAATCAGAATTAATTTTACACTTGCCTTCACTCTTGTCTGACTCAGACCTTTTACTTGTTCTCACTGCCTATCTGATTACGCTGAGGGAGAATACCATGAAGGACAACTGTCAGACTTTAAATACTGAATTCGCTCACACAAACACACACGTACAATCAAATTGAATTTCACTACCACAGGTATTTGATCGAAGCCATTATTACGAGGTCAGGTAAACAACCTTGGGAACTTTTACTTCTTCAGTATAAAAACTTCTCTGCACCAACTATTGGGATTATATCTTCTTGACAAACCTCTGAAGAGAGCAAAAATGTCTTCAATTAAAACAACTTCACCAGGAATGAAAAGATCAGTAAGAAAAAAATTACCACATACAAATTAGCAGTTGAACTAACTTCCCTGTAATGTTCCCAATGCAATGAGCTTGATGAAACCACAAGTCCTTGTGGTGATATCAGACACTATTATGTCTTTAGTCATAAAAGATGAGGCAAGCTGTCAGCTGCTCTCAAAATCTGTTTCTAAAACTTAATAAAATATTAAATATTAAAATATCAGAAACCAAAGCACTAGTCCAGGACTCATCTACTAGAGGACTGATTATTATTTCCCTTTTGAGAATGTGCCCTTTTCATCAAGTTTTTAATTTGCTATTGAAGGTTGAAAGGATAGTTTGGAAATCCACTCTAAACCCATAGTGAATGTTAGATATGGAGTAAAGTACAAAATGCTACTTTTAATTGTTGTTAATGTGGCCATGTTGTACACTTTAAAATGTTCTGCTGTCAAACACTGAGCTGTGAACAAATGTCTGTATGATTACTGAGACTTAATGTCTTTATGTTTGACAAGTCAGTATCACTAGATCATGCGTATAAAACAATAAACTACATAGTAGTTATACATAAATGGTACAATTCAACCTTCATCCTACCAATAAATTTAACATACAAGGACTACTGACTGTGGTCCCAGGACCCCAAAAATAAACTACTGTAAATAAACACAGCATAGCATCATAGCAAAACATGAACATATTTCTTCTCAAAACATCAACTAATCTGAAAACAAACAAAATATTATTATTGATTATTATTATTGATTAACTATTAATAAGCATGATCAATGATTTTTATTATTATTGTACAGTTAATTTGTGTATGTTGTGAAACGAAAATATATACTTTATGTAATATAAATTGCAGTTTTTATCCCAAGTACAGCCTTTCTTCAAAACCTTTAAAATGACTGACAAGGACCTCATGGATAAACTAATCACAGCCATCATAGCAAAATGTTGACTTCTTTCTTCTCAAAACATTATTAGTTTTGTAATTAATGCCATGTGAAAAAAGTGTGGGGGAAAAACGTGTGCCCCTACTCCCTTTTAATAGTGTGTGATACTTTAAATTAGAGCCCATGGCAAACATAAACTCAGTAAATAGCTCCATCTATTAAAAAACGCAAAGGTTGAATAAGGGTGCTTTTGACTGGTCCCACAGGGGCCCCAGTGCATTGGCATTTTTTTTTAAAAGCACTTATTAAAACAGGAACAGAAAACAATGATGTGAAGTCATTATGAACAACATGAAAAAAACTGGAATGATAGAATAAAGCACATAGATATGACAAAAGGTCTGGGGTCTGCAGGTACCCCAGTCAGTAGGATTAAGGTTAAGTGAAAGAATGTATCCAAACTGATTCATCTTGGAAATTAGCAGAGAAAAGTAGAATACAATGTAAACAAACAGTGACACAAATTAATCATAACTCTACCACCAGCAAACACATTAAGTCTGTCAGTGTTCAAGTTACACTGTGGTAATAGTATTGTAGCCAGTAGGCCTTCATAGCTGAAATATAGCACTTAAAGATCACAGGTAAGTATTTTCCATTATCAGATAATGTATGATATGTCATACAAAACCTGCCAGAACCTTTATTATATTATCACCACCTCTAAAGAGAAATGAAATAAATAAATAACTAAACTCAGAACTTTGGGCCTGTTTCTAAATAGCTCATTTGTCATTTGCCTGGAAAAAATAACCATGGGAGTGTGTTTCCTACATCCATTTCCCCAAATCTTGCTTTTGTGGCTGACATAAGACACCTGCCTCACAAAGGCGTGTGATCAGGAAGTCAAGAGGGCTCGTTTTTAATGCATGGCAGAAATGATAAGAAAGAGGCTGCTGGACTGGATGTACTGGCAGGAGGTGCAGTCCAGCAGCCAACACTACAAGGACTTATTTAGAAACACTGATCTGATAACAAATCACTCACAAGCAACAGCCTGTAAGCCATGATACATAAAAAACATCCTGCACTTGTCCAGATCAGTCATGTTACATGCATTATTGACTAGTTAAACTCAGCCGCACTGACTGGAGTTGCACACACAGGTCATTAATTTTAATTAATTTTTCATGGTACTGCATTTCTTATATCGTTAATTGCAGAATTTGTAAGGCTAAGAGTTATTTATCAGTTTTTCAAGACCACCCCAGGTCTTGAAAGCCAGGTGCTGATGGTTTAAAGGCTCAAATAAGAATTTAGAGTATTATTAAGAGAAGGTTTTTTTTATGTTTGCTTTGATGTTTGACACCTTACTCCTCCTGTCAATAGATTCTTTTTTTATTTTAAGTTGGTTTCATGTAGAGGTTTTGCTGTTTGTCATGTGTTATTTAGAGTAAATTACTGTGAAAAGAGCCTAATGTTATGCTGTATTTGCTAAATGTCTATCCCACTTTCTGTTGCTTTACTGATGATTGACTTTAGCCCTTCAAACAGGATTATCTGCAGCGTTTGTCAGCATCACCTGATTATTCATCACCTGAAGTTCTCAACACTTCAGAGCACAACAAATAGATAATGCTGTTGTATAGCTATTTTTATTCTCACTATGAATTACCCCAGACTGTTTAAGGAAGTGTTGCTTGTTAGCACAGTAATGAGCTCTGACTTAGCTGGGAAATATAGCTTTTTTTTCCCTGTGTCACCTCTTTTATATGCTGTAAGTGACTGAACTGCTTCCTAATGAATTGCTTTGCCTCGTGTCCTCTGTTGCTCAACTCAGCTTTCCCCCCTGATTCTCTCCTCCTGCTGTCATGTTGGAAAGAGATCAAGGCAGAATCTGCCACCCTCCTTTTTTGACGCATCTCTTCCCTAACTGATAGCAGCGTTACCTTGGCCATTATCCCTGATGATGCCTCCGCTGAAATGACTTTTTAAAAGGGAGCTCTCAGTTTGACTTTGAAAACCCACCCTGAGGAAGTATTGCTTGAACAAATATCAAAACATCTGTTCTTTTTGAGGGAAAATGCTTATATTTAGAATAATTCTAACTCAGGTCATTAATATTTAACACTGGTATGCCCATTCTGTCAACTGATTGACCCAAGTCTAGTGACCAGGTGCCATTTGAATATTCAGTTTGCAACCTCACTGCTAGATGCCACTACATCTAACACGCTGGTCCTAGGCAGATATAATAGATTGCAAAGCTGTTATAAGTTTCTGTAAGTGTTTGCTATGAGTAAAGTTAAAAAATATTAGTAAATCTATGCAAGAGCAACACAAAACGTTGTGACATTGACTGTGACTGTATATAAATGTAGACAATGTGTCTCCATTTCTTACGCAAAAGTGTAGCCAAAACATAACCTTCCCGTGAGCTGCCATCTTGCTTGTGTGACATAATTTGTAGCTTGAGTCTGCGCAGTAGAGTCGGGTGGCGGGATGACAGCCCACGGGACACGCCCCCTAAGCTGTTGCCTCAAAAGTATAGGTCACTTTTAACCTGTGCTGCAGCCAGCCACCAGGGGGCGATCAAGATGTTTTGGCTTCACTTTTGGGGCACTGTCTTCATGACCATAGTTTTACACAGTCAATGTCATAACAGACTATGAATGAATTACTCGAATTTGAATGATGAATGATGAACATGAATGATGGACATTTACATTTCACTATTGTAATTTTTCCTCAAAATCACAATTTCACAAGTAACAATTTATATTTGACCAGTAGCTATATATTTTTCCTTGTATGCAAATGTTTGATCTACAAAAAAATTCTAAATTATAAGTTATGTATAATAAAATGATTTTGATGTATACAACTATGATAATTAACATACACTTGCAAAACAATGTCACAAGCTACAAGCAATTATGAAGAATTATACTATACTATACCTTGTAAATGATTATAAAATGTTTTATAATGTGTTATGATTGTTGTTATCAAACATTATGAATATGTATTAGTGTTTATAACTATAGTGCAGTGCTGTAAGCAGATTATAACACATTATACATATGTTTTTAATGCATTATAGATAGGTGCATCATAGAAAGTGTTGGTAAATCAATAACATCACAAACAATAAGCTTTAAGTTTCAGAGCATTCAAGTGGAGAGGATGAGTCATGCACCGTCAGTTAGAAGACAAACCAGAGAACCTTGTTTACAATCGTACTTGCACAATTTGCACTTACATATGTTGTGAAAAGAAAATATGAGAAAATATCTGTTTCATTTTTGAGCTTAGTACTTACTATATCCAAGTACATTACATTGAAGACAGAGAAGCTTTGTGCTGATATCCAAAGCAGTCTGTCACAGTCTAAAAGACATGGCATTTAAAATATCAATACCTCACTTTCAGGCCTGCTGTTGGTACTTGTTAGCACTGACAGGACAGTGGAAAGAAACATAGTTTGTGTTTGGAATACAACAAAGCCAAAATCAGACTCAGCATTTGTTGTTTTCTATATTCCTCTTGGATGTCTTTTTGAAGAAAGTTCAATTTTGCCATCTTCATGTCACATATTTTGTTGAGGATCATTGGTAGCACGGTCAGGTATTTCATCTTACGGTGTGTTAGCCTCTGGAGTGCACACTGTGTTTTGAACTCAGTGTCAGACTTGCTCGGGGAAACCCTGAGGAAACGATGATTACACCCAGAAAATATGATAGCTAGCACACCATTAATATTCATGCTCTTTGAAGCCATTTTCATCTTTGTGTTTGTTTGCTCCTGATGAAAAAGATGAAAAGACCTGCGGACCTCATGAATTCCGCTGCGAGAATAACAACTGCATCCCAGACCACTGGAGGTGTGACAGCCAGAATGACTGTGGAGACAACTCAGACGAGCAGAACTGCAGTGAGTACCTGACTCGCTCACTTTCTGTCAGCTCAGTTTGTTCATTTATATAGACTGTTGACGTTCCACATGCTCTTAGGCAGTGAAGAATTGGACTCTGAAGACACCTGACTGCCCCTCCCACCAACACAACCACCCTAACACCTATCTCCCTTTCTCTGTCTCTCTCTCTCTCTCTCACTCAAACACACACACACAAATACACATCCTTGTATGTACATTGTTGGTGATGTTTTCCACTATCAAGTCAGCCAGCCTCAACTCTCTCTTTCAAGCTTATTATCTGTGCTATTTCCCCGAGAATAATGTGAGTCTCAGGCTCCTGAGCTCTTGATATCATCTCTCCTCTGTAATTTACTGAGCACATATTCCCTTTTGTTTAGATACTCATCATCTCTTTTAGAAGAAAACTTTTTATTTTCACATGAAGTGACACTGTGCACACCTTGTTAAATTTCATATCGTTTGTGCATTCAAGTCCTTGCATGTGTGAGTGGGATTGTTTGCCTGTATGTTATATAAGTATGTGCATGCCGTCTGTGTGTTTTTGCTGAGTATCCATAATTTACATGATTTATTAGATGCTTATTCCCCATACCTATTAATGTCACTTAAAATGCAAATAAAAGCCAGTCAAGTGTTGGGTGGCAAAGAATTAAGCAGGTGGACCAGCAGACAGTGGAGTGGCTGCAAATCAGATTTTGCTGCAATGCCTGCTGTGAGTCTCTGTTGCAGCACAGCTCATAACACACACCCTGAGTGAGCTAACAATATACGATAACGAGGGGAGGGCCCAGACCGTGGATCTGATGCAGCTGTTTAGCTGCGTCCTAATATTGTCCTTAGGGACAGACTTGCACTAAATGGCAGTTACACAATTTTTGGTATCAGAGAGTATGTTGCCCCCTCAATTGCCAGCGAAGCAATGAATGTATTTACATGCTGATCAGCTTCACTAGTGTTCTCCACTTCTAATACAAAATGACTCTAATTAACTAAAACGATGGTTTTGCCAAGGCATTAGCATGTGATTTTACACACACACATTTGGCTGATAACTCTATCTGGGGATATCTGTTTGTTGTGTATAGTGCTGGAAAATGAAATACTTCTGGCTTGATTTTGTGTCTTTTGTATTTTTTCCAAACTCAGAACCAGTCACCTGCAACCACAAGGACTTTGCGTGTGCTAACGGAGACTGCATCTCCTCCCGCTTTCGCTGTGATGGGGACTATGACTGCTTAGACAATTCAGATGAGGCCAGTGTTTGAGATATGTGTACCACTTACTTATAAATCAAAGAGGGAGCTGAACCCACACTGGTTCTGTTAATGAGGCACTGATATTTGCAAGACACTAAATTAAAAATGAAATACTGCATACTTCAAAGTAGAAGAACCCTTTTAAATCATAAATCATCATTTTGGACATTTTGCTTTTTCTGACATATTGCTTTTCTCAATATGAACAATTGTGAGAAATCATGCTATGTCATATACTCTTATATCACCATTTGTTAAATGATCTATTAAGTCATTAGTCAGTACTGGCTAATATATAAATTACAGGTCAGTTTACAGAATGTATTATTGTGAAGATAATACAAAGGACATTAAAGGACATAAAGACTTCAACCAAATTACAATTAGCACTGTCCAAAATACAGTATATATATTTGGGTACCGTAATTGAGTCTGTAATCTCCTTTAAATGTCTGTTTGTATCTGAGCTTGCAGCACAAGAACAGAATAAATATCCCAAATGGAATGGGAAGTGAAATTGGATGGGTATTCTGCCACTTGCAAAGAAAATAATCATATTTTAGGCACAATTAATTGTCTTGATCCAAATCTCCTTGTCATGGTCGCTGGATTCCAAAACAATGCTGGACAGAAAATATTTATGTGATGAGTTATTATACCTTCAAGTATATTAGTGCATGAAATAACCTATATTCATTTGCTTTTGGAAAAACAAATCTCCTTATGCAGTTCAGCAAAACAAAGACATAAATATGCTTGAACATCTTAATTTATAGAGCTTCAAATTGCCATTGTAATTTTACATTCTCATAATATGTGGAGAAATTAACTTAAACTCATGGTGTGAGGACATTTTTGCAGGTTTCTTAAAAAAGCCCCATCGGTGATAATAATGCAGAGCAATTCATAATTCAAGGACAAATGCTTGTTATTACGATGCATTATTCTTGTTAATTTATTGCTCTGTTCAACATTGGCACGGCAATTTTTATATGTAATCCTTCCCCATGCAAAGCAGTGCAACCCTAATTAACCCTTTATTATGTGTCTCCCCAGTGGCAGCTTTCTGGGTCAGCGCAGTCAAATAGTTTCAGGAAAGCAAGTTGCCTTTTAATGGCCTTTATAATAAATACTGATTATTAAATGCTGTTATTTACAGAGGTCTTGATTTGGGTAGATTGCCCATCCAATTATTATGTTGAGAACAGTCAATATTTTCTTGAGTGTGTAAAATTGAGTTTTGGTTGTGACCTGTACTAAGTAGACATAGTTACTCTACTCTAGTAAACTTCAGACTTAACATCTTTTCTTTACATAAACGGATGCAAACAACAGTATTTATTCAAAATTAGAAGGTATTCGCAAGTGTATAAACATACAGTTGATAAAATAAGTATATATATTTATTTATATATAGAGAAAATACATACATATATATGTGTGTGTATATATATTCAAACCACAAAGGCCTCCCCACCTATTCAACACTTTCAAGCCCTGAAACCCAAACATTATGAAAAATGAACCTTGCTTTGAATATATTTCAGAGCAGTTACATAAGAGTTGTGCTTGTACTATAATGGGGGCTCCAGAGCCAAGACAGATATTTCATAGATTAAAAGTGTTTTCTACTACCAGTAACCATGCACTGTATGATCATTTTAATGTGAAGGAGATCTCCAACCATATATTTACATCATCTTTCACTTTATTGGTTCACAGAAAGGCTGCGAGGCACGCTGTGCAGATGACCAGTTTCGGTGCAACAACAACCTCTGCATCTCGCAGAAGTGGCTTTGTGATGGCCAAGAAGATTGTAAGATGGGAGAGGATGAGAAAAACTGCCAGGGAACAGGTGCAACACTTATAGTCTATCAAACCAGTTTACACATTGCTTGTTTCTAAGTCTTTTATTTTCAGGAATGTTTTTACTATGGGACAAATCCATTACATTTTGTGACACTGGCTTAATCATTGTAACACATAAATTCAAATTTGGTTGAAGAAATGTCCCCCCTATTATCATCTATTCTTTAAGACATTCTAGACATATACAGTAAAAAAATATAAGTTGAATGAATGATTTTAATTTTCATAGACCTAATTTATGTATTCAGTACTACTTAGTACTTCCATGCTAATTTTCAGCCCTTGAAAAGAAAATGCTCTGCAGTACAATATGTGATAATTATGTGGAGAAGTAGAAATCTCTCTCTACTGCTGATTTCCTCTATTGAGTCCCATCGTTCATTACTGGCCAAGTACTGTGAAGTACTTTATTCATCACCAGGTAGTACATGCAATGTGATCTTGCTGGCCTGCAGGAAAACACTGTACTATATTTAGATGTCAGGAGTTCCAATAATCTCTCTCCAGCATCACCATGATGTGGTGTTTTCCACTTGTTCATATAAAGAAAAACTGTAAAGGTCTCACTTGAGTGATCTCTAGGTGAGAAAAGGCCAACTTGTTCCTGACTGATATGCTTTGCTCATACCCAGTAGTCCCTTCGTGCTCTGTGAACGAGTACGTATGTGCCAGTGGAGGGTGTGTGTCAGCTAGCCTGCGGTGTGATGGACATGACAACTGTCTGGATGGCTCAGATGAGGTCAGTACAGTTTAACACAATTCAATATGCTGTACTTCTCCTGACTATTTCCTTTCTGTTCCCAGCAATTGTATGACTTTTAGATAGTTTAGCTTCACTGCTTACAGTAGTTCAGTACTGAAGAGCTGCTTGTCCAGTCATAGAGCAACCCACTTTAAAATCATTCAGTGTATAGTGTTTTTTTTCTGATTTCAGCTGACATCACTAGAATTGACCATTTTGCTGATTTGTGGTATTTCTATGCTGACAGATTGGCTGTGTAAAGGAGTGCAGAGAAGATGAGTTTCTATGTCTGAATCGTGCTCACTGTATCCCTCGGCGCTGGCGCTGTGATGACGTTTTAGACTGCATGGACCACAGTGATGAGGAACACTGCAGCCAGGGTAGGTGTGAGTGTGACCCAACAGTACATGAGTGTGTTAATGGTTTCTGGAAAAACACCACAAAAAAACAAAAAAGATTGTCAGTTGCTATCTGAAATCTTTACACTGAAACTATGTCATGTAAACCATTTAACAGCCTTTACTATAAAGGGAAGATAGGAACATATTTGGTAGATGTAAATAAAAATACAGTGAGAATGAGAGATTTGAGAAGAGATGAAAGACAAAAAATTATTTTATACTTTGTTTTTGTGAGGAAAAATGATCTAAGGCTGTCAGGACCATTATGCAAAATGATCAGTCATTATAAATCTTGTCATGTACGCTTTTTTTACCTTCTACAACCTTGAATGCACTTTTCTACCAGGGTTAGTCATAAAAGTCTGTGGGAGAGTATCACTTATCTGTGTAATTGCAGGAGCTTTCTTCTGCCGTGCTGATGAATTCATTTGCAACAACACCTTATGCAAACTCCACACATGGGTGTGTGACGGCAAGGACGATTGCGGAGATAATTCTGACGAAGACATAGACATGTGTGGTGGGTTGAATTGTCACTCAAAAAGCTTTCCTTTGAAGACAATTGATGCATATTTTATAAGACACTACTTTTCTTTTTCCTAAGAGGGAATATTTCATTGTCTTTTCATACAAGATTCCATACAGTTTTTTTTTTTTTTTTTAAGTCATATCCATTAGCTTTTTGTGTCTTTTCATCTGCAGCAAAACTTCCCTGTCCTCCTACAAGGCCATTCCGTTGCAGAAATAATCACGTGTGTCTGCGAACGGATCAAGTCTGCAACAAAGTGGATGACTGTGGTGACAACTCGGATGAAGAAGAGTGTGGTGAGCATAAATAAAGCTGCGATAAGCAAACTGTTATATGAAAGTACAGTTAAACATAAGGCCATTTTTTTTAAACACAGTGCACAAGTTTACTTCTATTATTAGATAACCAAGCTCCCCAGACGCACTTATCCCAGACATGCGGAGGTACATATACGGTTTCATTCTAATTGAAAATACAGTAATCTTATCAGCCAAAAGCATTAATTAGGGATGGGAAAGAAATTGGCATCCCATGACCGCTGTTCATTATGAGCGTTTTCATGCAGACAGGAAATTATCCAACCCGACCTTTTTAGCACGTCACCCCTGAAAAGAACCCGTATCACATTTTGTCCATGTATGAGCTGTGAACTGTTGAACCAAAGAATGATTTTTCTCTCTCAGATTATTTAACTTTAATGATTTTAAAGGCCTGAAGAGGTCAGTTTATCCAAGAAAAGAAAAGAAATGATATTTTTGACTTCTCATTCCATGTGTGGTGTCCTTTGATATAAAATATCAAACACCATGTAGGTTGGTAAATGTTAACATGCCCAGTAGTTTTCTCATGATGTGGGATCCTGACCCGTAATTCATAAGAGGATTCTTGACGCTGAACTGACCCTGACTTGCACTACTTTATATCATGGAGTCATGCATTGACTTTTTCAGATATTATGAAAAAGCATGTTTTCTCTGTAGATTTATTATTTTCATTTTTTTTCTCATAATTAAAGACATGATTTTGAAGTATCGGCCACTTAGTGAGATTTACAAGTTTCATTGTAAAACATTTGGTTAACGCAACATAAAGGTTCAAATTAATTTAGTTCATTTCATTTTTTACTCTAATATGCCCAAAGGCACAACCACTGCAGGTCATTTTATCATAGTATTCTGACATGTTCCCCCTGCTGTGAATGACAACATGGAGCAGGCCAAAAAGGAAGGGACAAATCACATCATTCATCTTTTACTCTTTCATTCTCTCTGTCCTCCCTTCTTTTTCCTCTCTGATTCCATTGATACAACCATCAATCTCTTACCTCACTCCATTACCTCCCTCTATTGTATGCCTCTTACCTCCATCCATCCCCTCAATCTCACCTTAATCCCGTCATCCTCGCCGTTCACCTCTCTATCAATTAATTCTGTTCCTTCCCTTCCTTCGCTCCTTTGTGCTCAGAGTGAATGTCAAACTCTCATTCTTTGTCTGTGTATGTTGTGAGGAAAGATGACAAATGTGATGTTAATTCAAGTAAACTGATGACCAAAGACAAAAAAATATGCGAAGTACCTTGACAATTTTGCAGGCTAGATAATTAGCAAACAGCTGTTTCTGTGATCGTGTCTGTCTTTTATTGTAGCAACTGTTACAATCTCAGTGTTGACTATATGAGTTAAAAAGGATCAGAAAGAAGAGATTTTGTTTACAAATGGATTTTGTTTCACAGCCAGTAACAAAGGTAATCTGGGATATTTAAGAAAGATGAGATTTATTTAAAAGGCAGTTTAAGAAAAGTGAAAATTATAAGATAGTGTAGCTAGTAGACCACCAAATATTTATCTCCTTGAATTTTAACAATACTGTAATTATTGTCAGACTTTGGACACTTTCATCTTATACTACACTATCTCTTGGAACTAAAAGCGACATATTTGTATATTTGATGCTGTTTAGTTACACTAGGTTATGAGTTCTTGTCTTTTAAACTGATACTGTGTGTACTAAAGCAGAGGTGGTGGCTGGAAGACCTCGGCCTTGTGGGAAGACAGAGTTCACCTGCAGTAATCGACGCTGTATTCCAATCCAGCTGCAGTGTGACCTCTTCAGCGACTGCGGTGATGGCGGCTCGGATGAGCAAGACTGCAAGGCCCGTAAGCACAGAGCCAATTGACTTAAGCAACCAGATCAAAGGAGTGTTCGGAAGAGATGAAAAGTACCGAATGTCACCACAATGTTATCAGGAGGCTCAGCAATCTCCTCATTTTAGATGTGATGTTTTGTTATTTATGGTAATATATGTATGCCAATGTTTGAGGTGTGTTGTGTACTATATGAAAGAGGATGATGTCCTATTGGCTTTTGCACATCAAAAGAAAAGCACAGCAGGTGTCTAAGATGCAGAGGATTGATGTGTAATCAAAGTCCTATCTTTATTTGTAGTATCCAGCGGAGATGTATGTGGAAAGAAAACAAATCCATGTGGAGAGGATGCAATTTGCAACCAGACAAATATTATTGCTGTATGTCAATGCAAACCGGGCTTCAAGAGGAACCAAAAGACGAACCAGTGTGAAGGTAGTATATGGTCAATTTTGTTCTGTCTTCCTATAATAACAGTAAATTATATAACAAATACTGGTATCTGACCACATCAGAGACACGTGTTGAATTTCCTGTGGTATCTCATATCTTTTTCATGCACATTTGTGATGAAGAACAGTTGATACAACATATCGAGGGCTGGTAGTTAATTTGATCTGTTTTTCATGGATCAACCAGATTCAGCTGTAAAGAATAAATCAGGTTTTGGTGTAACAATCTTAAGGCCCTATGCGTAGAACTGAATGAGAATTTCCGTGACTAAGGAATAAGCTGTTAAAAAAAAAGAGGCCAACCAAATACATTTTATGAGAAAGTGAGAAAAACCCAAGCCAGTGCTTAGCAATCTACATTGTTAAAGTGGACTCAAATAATGTAGGTTAAGCCTATTGCAAATTATGTCAAAACATGCCAAACTATGGCCTCTAGTTTCACTGCAGTGAACTGGCAGTACCAAATCTTGCATTTAGTGATCTGGAGAATCTCTAGAGAGATACATGATAAATTAAAAGAAAGATAAAGTTGGCTAAAGTAATACAATTAAATACTGGTATGAAGTACATTGAGTCACTTTAGGAGTGCTGTAAAAATGTATTAAATATTTGCTTTCCAAATGTTTCCCACCCACACCCTCTCCATAATGCATGTTTGCTTGTTATGTCTACTTCCACTGAACTTGTACATTTTAGATGAAGGATATCGCTTTCAGTCATTTAGACTTAAGAGATGATAGCTTTTATTGTTTTGTCAACCCTGTGAACTGGTTCTGGTTTTCCACTTGAGGTTTTTTTGTTAAGTAATCAAGGTTCAAGGGTGCCACTTACAGAGAAAATTGAAATAAGGCTCAGACTGTATTTCTAGCTTATGCATATATTTTGGCCTTGGCATATTTGTTCTGTGCTACAATATATTTGTTATGAATTTCTCTTCATCTCTTAATGTGTTTAAAGTGTTTCATCAACGACAAAAAATATGAATAAATACTTTGGAGCGTTTATAGTCTAGAAACTTTTCCTTAAGCAACTTTTTTTTTTTAAATGAGTTGTTCTCTCTTTTCTTTCCAGAGATTAATGAATGTCTGCAGTTTGACACGTGTCCTCATTATTGCACAAACACTAAAGGATCTTTTAAGTGCACATGCGACAGAAATTATAAGGAGATCAATGGCAACTGCATAGCAAAAGGTAAGGTCCTAAAGTTTAATATCAAACATTCCTGTGTATACTGGCTTGCTAAATTGGTGATATGACCTTGTTACAAGATTACAACGTTAAACTGTATGTGTATGTGCTGTGCTTAAACTGTTGTCTAATACCCAAAATGGAATTCAACCAATTATCTCATGTTTTCTTTCTTTCTTTCTTTTTTTTTTTACACATTAATAACTCACCGGGCAGGACCAGAAGAACGAGTGCTCTACATAGCTAATGATACTGAAATCCGAAGTTTTGTGTATCCATTTAACCAGAGCAATGGACACAAACTGCTCACTCACATTGAGGACAATGCCCGCATTATTGGGATGGATGCTCTGTTTCACCACCAAAAGTTCATCTGGGCTACCCAATTTAACCCTGGTGGGATTTTTTACAAAGAAACTCTAGACAGAAGTCAAACTAAAACAAATGTCAGAAACATTGTAAGTATATTTAACCTGTGAGTGTGTTAATGACTGTTTTTGTTTTTTTTGTTGTTGTTCAATGTACTGTGTATAGTATACTTTCTAAATTTGCTGGTTGAGACATTAAGAATCTTTTTTTTTTTTTCAAAGTCCAGCTTTTGTGTAAATATGTTTGACTATTATTATTATGATTAACATAAAAGCTGATTGTAAAATGCAATGACTCTTTATGTTGCCTGTCAATTCAAGATTAGGTGATGAAAATAATTAACTTACATATATTTTTATACAGTAGACTGCATTGTGCCACATGTCTCCCTGCTATTTCTTTTATTCATTTTTACAACCATTAATGTGAATGTACTGCATATAGTAACACTGACCAGAGTACTGACTTTGTGGCTGTTATTTGTTGCAGTGTTCAGACTTTCGACGCCCCAGAGATATTTCTGCTGACTGGATCACAGGCAATATTTATTGGACTGATCACTCACGGATGCACTGGTTCAGCTATTACACGGCCCACTGGACTAAGTTACGATACTCCATAAATGTGGGCCAGCTTAAGGGACCAAATTGCACCCGCTTGATCACTGACATAGCAGGAGAGCCTTATGCCATCACTGTCAACCCATCCCGAGGGTAAGTTTTGTAGTTTGAACTGGTAAAACACATGCCCAACTTCCATTTATTCATTTATTTTTTTCACTCATTTATTGAGAATCATCTGGCTAAGTCACTATTCCATGTTCAGTGTCATTTTAAATGCAACTTTTTATGTTCCATATCATTGAATGTTGTGTGTGTGTGTGTGTGTGTGTGTGTGTGTGTGGGGGGGGGGGGTGTTTAGCTCTGATTTAAAAAGAAAAAAAATACTGTTGGAAGAACAAATTAAGTTCTGTCCCCTTAAAATACAGATTCATGTGTGGGACACCAACTATCTTCAACCACCCCAAAACCAATTAATTTCAACAATCATGCAATATGACCAGCATCTACACTGAAGGACGTACATGGCCATTAAGATAGCTACAGTATCACATATTCAGTGTTCTACAAAAACATTAAGATATGGACCTTTGTCGGTGTATCAGTTTTAAATAATGTAGAGAGGCAGTGTTAATTGGAAAGTTAAATCAATTAGGTATTGATCAGTGCTCGTATAAAAAGTATGTCGGGGGGAAAAAAATTATGGCAGTAGCTAAATCGTTACATCACATGTTACTGCTCATTACTTAGTGTTACTCAGGCCTGCTCAGTCAGAGGTGCCCTTCCAACAGCAATAAAGTTGTCACATTGACATGAGGCTGTGATACCTCACTGTGTTGAGTCTTTCCACACGCTTTCATTAGCCACCTCGCCATCTCATACTTCAGCGGTTGGCAAGTGTTATGTAACAGCATTATTTGTCCTCAGTGTTGTTGGATTTCCATTTCCATTTGGCCCTTCAATATTACATCAGACACATCACCATGGACAGAAGGATTTATAAGAAGCTGTACTGAGAAAGATAAAATGTGATGAAGTAGCAGCGATGCAGTTGGTCATGATTGTGTTGTATGCATGTAATATGCATGCATTGTATTTATTAGGCTATAAAGATACAGCGGTGTATTTCTATGCGTACTGTCTACTATATTTTACGAGGAGATGTTGTCAGGGAGGTACAGTTTTTCTCATTGTGTCTTGCAGGATGATGTACTGGAGTGTAATAGGTGATCACTCTCACATAGAGGAGTCTGCCATGGATGGCTCCTTACGCAGAGTGCTCTTAGTGAAAAATCTCAGAAGACCCACAGGTAGGTTTTTCTATTAAAGCCCAGAAATGATTTCCTTTGAAACATGTTTCTTTCTTGTGATTACTTTGGCACATTGAAGGTCCCTTGTGAAGTCGTCATAAAAACGGGCAAAGTAACGTTTACATTCCTTGTTTTTCTCTTCAGTTGTCATTGTCTATCCTTGAACCTAAATAAACTTGTACAATTTCCTTTCTCATAAACTTATATTGTTTTACTACATCAGCACTTTTACTCTTAATTCTTTGTAAATTGTATAGTGCATTCAATGACATTTGATCCTTTTGTCATAGTGCTGAATGCTTTCCACAGGAGCAAGTGTCATCAGGCTTCCCAGTCTAGAATACATTTTGACCCATATAGCAGTGTATAACTATGGAGAATACAATTTTTATACATATGTACTCAATATTATATATTATACAGACAGTGCTGCCATAGTACCATGCCAATGTATTCACTTTTAAAGTAGAAGCTTTGATATGGTGGCTAAAGATAAATAAAACACCACCAAGTAAATTTATGTGGTATGAAGTATTTTATAGCCACTTAGAATGTGTTGGTTTGTCTACAGGGAGACACTTAGTGCTGATCTAGTTTTGAAGAGCTGCTTTGGCCTCCTTTAATTCAAGGGACCCATGCTCTGTCTTGGTCACAGAAAAAGGAATTCATCATCCGCAGAAAAAGGCAAACCTATTTAAACGCCACAACCAGGTGCTCAATTATCCAGTCAGACTTTTGGGAGAAAGTAAAAGTGAGTCACTGGTTTGAAATTGTAATGTAGGCATTCCATCAAACGTGCAGTGCACAATAAGATTTTGACGCAAGAAAATTGGATATTGAATGCAAACAGCCAGGAGGAGATAGAATCAAAAAGGGGTTGCTCCGATTCTGCTACATATAACTGTCCTGACCTAAAGGTCTCCTGCATTGAGGGATTCCATGATGATCTCTTTGTAATTTGTAAGGTAGATAAATCTCTTTCCTTCATCCTCCCACAGGGCTAGCCATTGATTATTTCAACCAACGTTTGTACTGGGCTGATCCTGAGCTCTCACAGATAGGGAGCATGAGATTGGATGGCTCAGACCCTCTGGTGACAATCAGTGAAAGACACGGTAATAACAACTAACAAACTACAACTACTCTTTTAAAAGACATAACTTTTCCTCATGTCCTTTGAGCTCCTCAACTTTGTTTTTTTGTTTAATTACAACAATAACATTGTTTGTATGTCTCACAGCTTCTATCAGTTCATTAAGATCAATCTGCCCACATTGCACATTCTTGCTTCTTCTATCCCGAGGCTGCAAGTGTACAGAAAGGGTTACTTTTTTTCTGCTGGATTTACAGGAATCTCTCAACCGTACAGAATTGATATATTTGAAGACTACATCTATGGAACTGGACTAAAACATGAGGTCTTCAAGATTCACAAGTACGGCAAACAGTCGGTTGAATTTTTCAATTTGGGTGTGGAGAAGCCCACTAATGTCTTGATCTCCCACCGTTACAAACAACAAGATGGTAAGTTGTCTTTAAGTTTTCAGTAAAATATATTCATGATATATATAATTGTTCTGTGGAGGAATTACAGAGACAAATTATAGTTATAATAAAGCCTGGCTGACTTCCCAATGAGGATGTGCATGGCTTTACACGTTTTATACTTTTTGTTAGTTTTCAATGTGTTTTCATAGTTTAAGTTTCACTTCTTATTTCTTGGAAGTATTGTTTTTGTTGTATTTCTCTTCGCATTAAAGAAACGTTTTTTAACAAGTATGAACAAAACAGTCATATTGGGGAGGACATACATGTTACCTTGACATCTAAACACACTTCCCATAGATGTACCTTGAGGCCAACCAGAGATATTGGATTGAATGTAATTGTAAGCAAATAAAAACATTACTCTGTATGTGGCGCCTTCAGGACTTCAGACAAGACACATCGAGTATAGCTGATTTGCACGTACAGCATTGTTAATTAGGTGTATGTTTAGTGATTGATGATTACCGAACTGGGTGAAAAAGTCATGTCATATTGAATTTTAAGGGAGTGTGTAGAAATTAGTGGCATCTAGCTAAATGGACTTGGCAGAAACGGAATATAATATTCATAAGTATGTTTCAAGTACACTTTACCTGAATACCTGAAAATACAACAGTTGTGTTTTCGTTACCTTAGAATGAGCCCTTTATATTTACACATGTTGCATAGCCATGTTTCACCACCATTTTTTACATTTGCCCAAAACAGACAAACTACTGGCTCTAGAGAGGGCCTTTTTATGTTTTGTGAGTTTTGTCCCCACTGTAGGTTCTCCTATAAGGGAAGGCAATATGCAACCTCACCGCCTGATGCCACTGAATCCTACACACTGCTCCTTTAAAAAAAAAAAACACACCTATTCATATTATTTCTTATCATGCAACACTGTGCACACATGTCCACCCTGACATATATATGTTTATTAATAATGCAATATATATAACGTGTTTAAAGGCACCAAAAGAAAAAGAGTACAGAGTTTCTCAAAATAAGATTGATTGAAGTTCACTTTGAAACTTGCCGCATTTCCATGTGTGCAAAATAAAAAAAATAAAAATAAAAAAAACACATTTTGGCAGGAAATATATATTTTTCCAATTCTTCCTCCCACTTTCTTCATGTATTGTATTACACCAGCTACAGTTATTTGCTACATCTCTGGTGTTAATAGTTAGAGAGCATCAGTCAGCTCAGTCTTGGTCAGTTTTTCACTTAAAGGGCAGCTGTTCCGATCCCCAGAGACTCATTAGACCAACTGTGTAGTGTGTGGTGTGTAGCATGTAGTGTGTAGTGTGTAGTCTGTGGGCAGAAGATATGCACATCTTGCAAAAAGCTATGACATGAAAGCTTGATGTCTTCAGGGAAAGCCTAACAACGATTTAGATTTATTTTCATCTTTCACTGTCATAAATTGTGCATTAAATCAGATTATTGTAATTATATATGTATAGCATATGGCAAAAGAGTGAAATACAGTAGATCAAAATAATAGTATTTTTTATTTTTTTATTTTTATTTTATTTAAATTAAATTTGCATATTACTCCCCCTTTCTCATGGCTGTTTTTCTGTGTTTGGCATATGGTTTCATGATTATAATATATTACATACATAAAATACATATTTTAAAAATTACAAATGTTTCTCTTATGCACCTGCAGATTGGGAACAGGTTCCTTGGCCTCTTCAGTGCTCTGTTAGATGTTTCATGTTGCTTTGAATTGAAACTTTAATTTTCACCTGGTTTTTACATACACAGCCATACCCTGTGTCTCTCTCATAGCTTGCACATGCGGATTGTCAGTATTGAACCTTATACAAACACCTTTGTGGTTGTATACCTATTGAAAGCAGCAGCGTGAAAAGCACTTCAAAGTGCTGCTATTCAATTAGACAACAAGAAATTCCTCACACGTTCCACAATCCTTGATTATTCAATCAGGAGATGAGGCCTGTGTGAAGTTATTCCTATGTTTTAGCCTTGTACCTCTTTGGACTGCAAGAAAATAACACCCTTCAAAACAGAAATTAAAACACTTGAAACAAATAGCTGCACTCTGAGAAAGAACAAACAAATTTTTCACAATCAGACAGAATGACTCTTTAACTCTCTCCACAGCGTCAAATCCATGCCTGAGAATGTCTTGTGAGTTCATGTGTTTGCTCAACCCAACGGGTGCCAGATGTACCTGTCCAGAGGGAAAGGTACTGGTCAATGGCAGCTGTAGTGATGTCAACATCTCAGGTAGGCCAACTCTTTGATCTTAATGCCACAATTAAGATGGCTTGTTGTTTTATGATTAGCCATGTGAGTGAGCAGATTAGCCACAGCTATAATAATGGGAGCAGTGTGGCTTAGATGGAAATCCTTGCTTATCCTGAGATAATCAGAGACTGAGAACTTGTAAATATACAGCGCCAAAAATTCAATTTGAGCCGGCATCCCTAGTTTTTCATAGCTGACACCAGAATCCACGACCTGCATGCTGTCCGTGGTCAGTCAGGTGCTTTCTTTTGTTTTTTTCTCACTTTTGTTACCAGCTTGAAAATCTAGATGTCTGCCTCCTTGCTTATTGTTTTAAGACATTAGCAGCATAGCACCATGTAAAATATGATTGACTGCTACACACTGTAGCACAGTAAGTGATATGGGCTTTGCTTTTGTGAAGGTGAACTTTGCCGTCCCCCTTGCGAGAATGGAGGCCGTTGTTTAGCCAATGAGAAAGGAGACTGGAGGTGCTACTGCTGGCCTGACTTTTCAGGGGAGCGCTGTGAGGTCAACCACTGTACAGACTATTGCCTAAATGGAGGCACCTGCATGGGCTCACCCCTTGGTAAGTCTGCTTCAAAATATACTGTACAGTCACTTTGCAGCACGATCCCTCTCTGTCTTATCAGAAACTTGCAGAGACTACATTATATTTCACAGTTGTTCCTGTCTTTTGGACCCCTGTTTGTTCATTTATATGTTGATGTTGTTTGTCAATAATGGTTGATATTAAGATCACACATAAGCATCCAATATCCATTTATAGATGGTTCATGGGTTCCTGGGTCTTGCTATAGAGAATCCTCAAACCAAGCTATAACTGCCACAAACAGACATTTTCAATTCAGTTTCCTTCCTATTATCCTTGAACATTTGACACAGTGCATGATGGCATTCAGCCACATTTTTCTTCTTTTAAACCTCCTTGCCTTCCTCGCATCAGCTCTAAACGTTACATCTGCCAGCTGGGCAGTTTTTGTCATTGATGTTTCTGTCGAACAAGCTTCAAATATCTGCCTTCTTTAAATTCAAGGTCTTCTTTCATGCTTTTGTGGTTTCTGGAAAAAAACAGTTCTACCTCACAATTTCCTGAATGTATATGAATATGCTGAGATGTCAGTGCTGGAATTGAATCAGGATGTACAAACCCATATAACGTGATATCTTTGATTTACAAGCCCATCCCTCAATCAGAGCAGTTACCCAAAACATCTCTATTTCCATTTGTTATTAAAAATAAATATTTGCCACAGTAATCACCCTGGTACAAAAAAATGTGGCTTATATTTCCACATAAATGTTTATAATAGCAGAAAGTTATTCAAGGGATTTGAATTTATTAAAGATCATTAAATAACATCCAGTAAATAAAAACCGAGCAGTGTGTTGTTGGGTTGAGTGAGTCACAGTGCTTACACTGAATAGTTGGGGAGATAAAAAGGTGGGTTTTTGATTTGTGATGCAAATTGTTCGATTAAAAGTTTATTCCTTCAAAACATCTTTCACCTATATTTTCATCTACACTGGCCTTTTTAAACCATATAATAAAATATGCCTTTGGGAAATGTGTCTGCTCAACAGGAAGCAAACTAATATATATATATATAAAAAAAAAACAGTATTATCTTCTTTAAAAAAAAAATTGGTTTAGATGTTTAAAACAACTCGACATGGTATGACAAGAAGCTGCGATAATCATGGCTGCTCATTAAACAAAGTGGAGTCTGTCTGTCAAGATAGCATAAGAATCATGCTACGTGCTGTGGGATCACTACAGTTGGGCTTCAGGACTGAATAAGAGAAGGCAGGGCTCCTACTGGTAACGATCAATCTTAGTTTGTGTTTCATTCACAAGCTCAAGTCCAACATGCTACGCCGGCTGATGAATTGTATTCCTATTTGTGGTGAACAGCTGAGAGGAAAATTAAGGTGTTGTGATATTCATTTTGTTGCTGTGGACACGGCATGTTTTGTTTCATTCACGCTCAGCAGGCATTCATTCTCGTAAAGGAAGGAATAGGTTTCGCTGCATTGAGCACATGTCTTCCAGGCAAAAGAATATTAGTCTAAATGAGTGAGTGATAAATGAAGGCAACCTCACAATCAGTTACAGGCTGTAAATTTCCCAGCTCTATATATAAAAACACAACCTCACATTGAGTTTCTGCTTGTGAGCATCTATGACATCTGCTAATGACAAATCTTGTTTTATGACATTAACAGGGCTGCCAAGTCTCACGCATTGACCATGAGACTCATGCAATTGACACTTTTTACACACTCATGCCACACATTTTCTGACGCAGTGAAAAAATATTCATAATTGATAACGTTGTAGCACAAAAAGAGGACACTGACAGTGCATGGACAGCCAAGATAGCGCAGTATAGCGCCACAGCAGCAGCGTGCAGCAACAAGTTATTCAGACCATCGGGGGGGGGGGGGGGGGGGGGGGCTAATTTATTCCCATGCATGCTGCTCACACTAATCTCCATCGACTCTAACGGCAGCAGCAGTGTCTTTCCCTGTCGTTTTGCGCCATGTGCATGCAGGCTGGAGAATGAGTTACCATGGTTACGGAAATGCTCTGTGTATCTGTTGCACTGAAACTTTCTCGCTATTCCGATTAAGTTTTAGATTGTTGCAAGGCCATTTTATAAATGAAAACTGCTTGTACTTTGTTGCAATTGTTAGACTTTGTGGCTGGCCTTTTGAATATTGAAAATATAAAATGTTTTATGAGAGATGTGCTGTACGGCTGTTTCATTCATAGGTCTATACGTTTTCATTTGACCTTCGAGATGGCTAGTAGCCTGCAACCTGCTACCTTTTTAGACTACTTTTTTTTTTTATGAATGTAATTTATAATATATAAAATAGCCATTCTTCTCATAATAGTTTCCTGACCTGATCCCCTCAGCTATATACTGTTCTTGATGCAGTCTTGGCTTTAATATCACCTTTAACCTAACTAATCCAGACTAGAGCTGGTGACTGTTTTTTGACTTAAACAAATAGGTTAACTGGTTTGGTAATGCAGGACATATGTTTTAAATGGGTTTTTTTTCTTGGGGGTGACCCCCAGATTTATTTACTATCACTGCTTAATTAAGCTAAGACATACTTTTGATGTGCAGTACAAATGAAATGCACAATCCCCTCCTGAAAAATGTTTGTTGTTTGTTTTACAAGCAACAGTACTTTCAATAGAGTAGTATCTGAGTTTTGTTTTTTTCAGTTTGTTTTCTATAGCAAATAACTTCTAGTTCTTCTAAATTTGGGAAATCCATTTACATAGGAGTAGATTACTGTATACCATAAAGACCATACTTAATTACTCATGTTCTTAGCTCCCTGTGGAGCCTAATACTGTATCTTTACACCATTTCTTCATCCAACACAGCCTGTAACTTTGCTATGTTTCAGGTCACTTCAAACATCTTCATATTTACATATATATATTATCATTTACTTCACTGTGCCTATAAAGGGGTGCAGTGAAGTGCATTTCAAGTGTGCTTGATGTCTAATATCAGTTCATAAGTATTGTTGTTTCATTATGTACATGCTCCTGTGTTTACTAATGAACTACTAATGAGAGCCTGGGAGCATCAGCACCAATAAAAATGACAGAGCTGAGTGATGTACAAGTGGTGTACTCAGAACAGTGTCATCATCAGACCCAAAGACTGATGTAGGATGTAGGATGCTCTTTGCATCTTGAAAATCTATCCAGGAGTGGCTGCATCTCAGAGGAGTTGTGCCAACCAGCAGTGTTGTATACTATCCTTTGACCCAAGCTGCTTGTTGCCACGACAACAGTTTCACGAATGATCAGAAGGTCTGAATGGTCTAATAACAAAGCCTATTCTACTAGCTACTTCCTTGTTTCCTCCCCTGATTTTCAGGTTGACGTCACCTGAAAATAAGTCTAGTTTAAAAACCTATTCATCTAACAAGATGATGTGACATGAAGTCAATCAGGAACTACTGCATTTCACCAAAATGGTAGCTTGTTTCTTTGATGAAAAAAAAGGGGGCTCAGGAGGTAGAGCGGGTCGTCCACTAATTGGAAGATCGGTGGTTCGACCCCTGGTTCCTCCAGACCGCAGGCCTAAACGTCCTTGGGCAAGATACTGAACCACAAATTGCTCCCGTTGGATCGTGTGTGAGAGTGAGTGTATCAATGTCCATTAGATTAGATTCTAAAGAGCAGGTTGGCACATTGCACAGCATCGTCTGCCATCAGGGTATGGCTGTGTGTGTGAATTGGTGAATGATGGCATGTACTGTAAAGTGCTTTGAGTGGTTGGAAGACAAGAAAGGCTGTATATAAATGCAGTCAATTTACCATTTTACTTTAAGTTCCCTGTACAGTATGTATTTGGCTAGAAGATGGGAATATTTTATATATTTGTGTCTTTTCTAAGTATATATCTCCATTGTGGTATATAAAACATGTAAGAGGAAATCTATATAACACATTTGAAAATTGAAAATAATAAAATAAGAGTTGGCTTCATGATGATGCAACACAGTGGAAGATATTTTGTCATCTGATTAAAATGCTTTGTGAATACCTCCCTGCTGGAGATATTCCAGACATGTCTAACAAGGAAGAAAAACCCAGGCAGACCCAGAACACAGCAGAGGAATTATATGCATATTGTGTCTAGCCTGAAAATATTTTGGGATCCCTGGGGTGGACCTGGAGGACATAACCGAGTAAAAGGGCACCTCATCTACTCTGCTTATCTGCCTGTCTGCTGTCACTGTGACCCATACTTGAATATGTTTGAAAATGATGGATGGAAGGACGGATCTTTGCCTTCATTCTCACAAAGTACTGTTTCTACTGACTGAGCACCTGGTGACTGTGGGTATATAATTTCCATACAACATATATCCATGATTGACAGATCGATGGCCAATTACACACTGAAGATGACCACACACTGGAAAGTGTTAGTATCTTAGACCATCACTATGAGACACTAGATTTTAGACGTTTTAGACGCAGTTGTGTACTTTAGCAAACTTACTTGATGGGACTATTTTCAGCCATGGATTAATACAGACTAGTGTCAATTTATAGCAGCAGGACAGTTTATGGGATGCTCCAAATAAACTACATTGCCAATGGTCATGATGATGCAGAGACATGACATCCATTTTTATTGTAATAGTCTTTGAACCATGGAACTGTATAACACAGAGGAGTAAAGAGTAAGACTTGTTAGTAGGATCAGTGTATTGTTGATTTTTCATATCTTTATGGTCTATTAATCATTCCTTTTCTTTTCTTTGTCCAGGTAAGCCTACATGCCGCTGTCCTATTGGTTTCTCAGGGCCATTCTGTGAGAGGAGGATTTGCGACAACTACTGTTTAAATGGGGGAACATGTGACGTCACTCAGGGGAACCAGCCAGTGTGTCGCTGTATGGCAGAATATACTGGCGAACGTTGCCTTTATCGTGAGTCCTGCACTTACTAATTGGTGGCAGCAAACACAATAAATCATCACTATCATGTGCTTGGCCTTCATATAAATGACATTAGCCTTTCAGCCTAGTTGCAAACAATCAAAACAAATAACAAAGAAGCATTGATTTGAAAAAAAAAAAATCTATAGAGCCAAGCGTTTTAAAGTTCACAGACAAAAAATGTGTGTGGAACAAAAGCAAACCCCTGAAGTATTTTCTTTCCACAAACACCCCATTTGCTGATAAACAAAATCAAAATACTACCATCAAACAACCTTTGGGTATTTTCTGTGCTGAAATGATAATGTATTTATTTCTTTGCAATGTTTTGTCATGATGGGTTGTGTGAAAACAATTTCAACTGCACATCATTAATATTTTCCTACTGTTGCTTGCCCAAGGGGTGTTATGTTTTCATCTGTGGCTAAGATGTCATTCGATGTGGATAATTAAGTCCCATTAAAGCCCTGTACAATTCCAATCAAACTAGCTTAAACCATGTTCCCAGTTTCTCATTACAAATTACCCCCTCTCTCTTTATCTCCCTGAATGTGGAACAGACATCTGTCATCACTACTGTGTGAACTCCAAGGCCTGTACGTTATCCAGTAGCGGCTATGTGGAGTGTGTGTGTCCCGCCAGGTTTGAGGGAAACAAGTGCGAGGTGGACAAGTGTCTTCGATGCCATGGCGCTCCCTGCCTTATTAACGAGGAGACGGGAGATGTGGTTTGCAAGTAAGTGCTGGGTATCTGCTCCCTATTCTTGTACCTCATCCCTCTTGTTGTAGTACTAAGGCCCTGTAGCCCTCCTCATTTTTGGAAAAACATTAGTTCTACAGTGAATGCTCAAATCAGGTCTAAATGGCTTTACCCACAGGGTGCTGGCTAGATTAATTGTTTTGATTAAATCTGAAAAATGTATTGAGCCACACATCTGATAGCAGTTTAAGTTTTGGTAATTGATTGATTACAAGCCAATTTAACTCCCCTTCTTTATATGAATTATGTATATGTTTTACAAAACCACCAGTGAGTCATTTATGCTTCTTATATAAGTGTAGCTTTTTGCCTGCCACTAGCATCGGTTATTTCTTCACCCTCCAGTTGCACAAATGGCCGAATAGCACCAAGCTGTCAGCTGTGTGACGGATATTGCTACAATGGAGGCACCTGTCACCTGGACCCTGACACCAACCTGCCTTTCTGTCAGTAAGTCACTGCTTAATGGGAGAAGGAAAGTGGGGAAAAATATGTTATTCTGCGATACTATTTTCACTGTTTCCATTCAAATGCTGGTTCCTTGTCCTAGAAAACCTGGCTTTAGAAGCAGAACTGAAAACTATCACGGGGTAACATTTCCCTGCTTTGAGAATAGTACAAGATAGATGTCTTCCTCTCGAAAGAAATCCTTAAGTTGAGGGGATGTTTGATGTCACTATTTGGAGGGCATGACACAGCAGGGGGGTGGATGCCAGTACACCATCTTATGCTATGTGACACCTCACTGTGGCTTAAGGGTTTTACGCACATAAAGAAATGGTTTCAAACCCCTTCAAAGCCTGCCATTCTGAACATATCGCATTTTTCCTCATTGCAGTTAAGAGCTGATGTCAGGACTCTCTGACTTGCTTCAGTAGTAGGTTTTAGAAGTTTGCTGAGGCATGTGTCAGTGGTTGAACATGCCACAAAACTCGATGGGGGAAAAAAAATTGTAGCAGACAAAAGCTTGACTAGCAGACACGAGGAAATCATTGTGAAAGGCTGCTCAAAGCGCTTCCTGTAGATTAATACCACCTGAGCTATAATAACATGCAGTCCTGTGTTAAAAAAAAATCACCCCAAGGAGGAAATTGGAAATCCATTTCTAAAGCCAACTCTCATTTTTTTTAACTGCCCATTGTCCACTGTAGTTAAATTGAAATTTGCGGCCATCGCTAACAAATTCAAGGGGATGGAATCAATTTCTATGCAAATGATCCCATCTTATTCAATTGAGGTTAACAGATCCTGATTATGTGGTTTATTATTTGCTGAAAAGAGCAGAGATTATGCAGGATGATGAATATGTCTGTATAAGAGTGTTTGATGTTAATGCTATAGTAAATATAATAAATCTATATTTCATCAAGCCTTCTTAAAGCAAAAATCTCGCTGGGTATTGCTGCTTCAATTTTAATGATGATTCTAGTGAAGTAAAGATAGCTGTGGTAAACAGCCACTCACTCACCTCATTATCTCAATATTCTTGAAAAGCATTTCAACTATGCAATAGCTCAGTTGTTGTTTTTCCACACTACAGAAACCTCATTTACTTCAACAACTCTGCTGGCCAGTTAGATCAATAAACACACGACTCTGTAGTAAATGGAAATGTTATTTTATCCAGAAGTATCTAACGTATTGCTTATCTCTGATGCTGTAGATGAGACCCAGGCCGTGCAAGATGTGTGCACAATAGCAGGTGTATGCTTTTTTTCTGAGATGAAAAAAAGTTTTTTGGCACAATATTTCTGTATTTCTAATGCTGAAAAACATTCTTTCCATTTCACCTATTATAGTAAAATATTGTATCCTTATACTTTATGGCTTTAGAAATGGGTTTCCAGTTTCTTCCTTGGGGGATTTTTTCACACAGCACTGCATTTGATTATAGCTCAGGTGGTATTAATCTATGAGCAGTCTTTCACTATGAATAACATTTTTTTCCAGGCCAACTGTGATTTATTAGAATGGCAAACCGTATCCAAAATACTTCAGTTGGGACAGCTCATATATTATTCTTCGTGAAGAAGGAAAGGACATGTATTTTTTTTAACCAGAAGCAAAGGTTTTCACACTCTTCCTCAGAGATTGTTTTGCTGCAAAGTTGACATACACCACTAAATTTCGGGTCGAAAAGTTCCCTAACTCCATGAGAAAAACTGCAGACTTTCTCTACACGGACACATTTCCATCGGTTTGAATCCCTTTCAACAATTCACAAAAAGTTTTAATTATAGCATAGAAAAACTTATATGAACATGTATTTTTTTCAGTTTGTTTGTTTTATTAAATACTTGTAATTATATGTATGGTTCAGGTAAAAGAATGTTGACTGACTATCAGCATTACACTGTGGTTAAGTACAAGTTCTGTGTATGTGTTAGGATCTACATACAATGTAGATACATGTATTTTTTTTTTTTTTTTTCAAAACATATGTTTTGATGCTTTGTAAATTATTTGCCATCCCCAGCACTTCGGATATTAGTGAAAACACTTCAAGAGCTTATATTCTTGAAAAATAATTGACAACTATCTTTGATTTTGTGTTATTACAGTCATATCTTATTTCACATGGAAATACACATCTAAGAGATGAGACCACTGTAACAGATTTTTCTCTTGCAGATGTTCCCCTCACTTGATGAGCAGTGGAGTTGCTCTGTGTTCATAACATTTATTTGGATTTTGCTATTTGACTTTATAACTGAGGCTGATGAAAGAGATTAGTGTTTCAGTCTCCATTCATTGAGCAGCCAAAAGTTCAACAATATACATTCTCTGGGCCCTTTTATCACTCCCAACACAATGTTTTGCAGCTGCACGTCAGGGTTCAAGAACCAACGTTGTGATGAGCTGGCCAACCCCTGCGATTACTTCTGTCAGAATGAGGGGATGTGCACATTAACAGCTCTTAACAAACCACGCTGCAAGTAGGTCACCTCTCCAGCTGTATTCAGAGCCCCTCACCCCCTTTTGTCCACACCTCCACTCCAACTTCATCCGGCTCCATTTTAGCCTGACACCTTTGTATGGGCTCTTTGTCACAATGCCGCCTTGTAGCAACTTATCATGTAGTAAGTGCTCAACCTTATGTTATTCAGGGATGATTACTTACTGACCTTTGTAAATGATTGCTATGTGCCTTCCCATTCTGAGTGAAATGTGTTTTTTCACACTGGCTGCAAGGACAACAGGATGGCTAACTAATTGTAATTAGAAAGTTTGTAGTTATTATCAGACATGGTATGCGGCAAATGTTCACAGCTGTAAATCAGCTAAACATTATCTTTTCTTACTTTCTCATTTTAACTGTCATAATATTTACTTTCAGTTAAATTACTCTGAGAACACTATATACACTACGTCTACTTTTTTTCATAAACGTATGTCATTTTAAGGAAGTTCTAAGTTGTCTTTTTTTACAAAGGAGACTTAAACAAAATGTCAGATAAAATACGATACAACCTCTTTAGACTTTAATTATTAGTTAATACAGTAAACAAATATATTTTTACAGCTTCAAGAGCAATTGTATAATTACCATCATCAGAAGTAAAAGTAGTCATTTTAGCAGTTTGGCACAGTATGATTATGATATTTCTAATGTTTTATTCAGACTTTATTAACTATATTTAGTAACTTAATTTTTGTCAGTATTAATAATACACTACATATTACCAGGTATTAGCTAATGTGGCACTTGTTACATTATCAGTTGCTGCATGACTCGATCTTTGCTGCCCCCTCACTGCCACCCATTCACCCATCTCATGAAGTCCTCACCCAGCACACAGGAACCAGGGGGGGAATATAAAATGTGAGAATGTCAATGTGATGTGGGCATCAGTCTGTGTATTTGCAACATGTGCATGATGGCAAGCTGAATATGTTTGTTATTGACCAATCATCACCTATGTGTACTGTAACCTTACTAGGATGAACATCTCATTAGTAATTGCTGATTATCTTTAATGCCTCCAACACAGGGTAAAACAATATTAAAGGAATTAGACTTTTCATGGTTCATGCTTCCCACACGAGATCAATTTTCTATTAAAATTTGTGGTGTGACGTTTCTTTCTCTGGGGCGTGATTCATGGGGCTGCATTCTTATTTTTGATAGCCTGGTGTTATGATTCATACAGTGCATGTAATTTAGAGTAATTTCATTCTGTCATCATCCAGTCGCACCCACCAAATCACTCATGCTTTACAGACCCATCTGCGTCAGTCGTGTGAAATTAGATATCACCTCCTCTAACAAGGGTCATACATCACGCCCATCGGATCCCATCGGAACACAAATGAGATGACGACTTGTTGTCCCGCTGTCATCCTTTGATTTGATTTTTACACTGAATATTCAACATGTAAATTCTCACCCACTGTTTTTGGACATAACATGTATAAACATAGAGTGCTCTCTCTCCAGGTGGTGTGTTGTTTGTGTAAGATCAAAACATTTCATAGCAAGATTGAATCATAATGTGTTGTATATGTAAGCCACTGTCATGCCATACAGTAGTTCATTGTTTTCTCAGCCATTTCTTTTCTGCCAGGAAAAGTGTGCCATATGCTAATGCTAGTTTTTTTATACTCTCTTTTGACCTCCAGATGTTCAGCCAATTGGGCAGGAACACAGTGTGAGAGACCCGCCCCTAAAAGCAGCAGATCAGACAATACCAGCGGAGGTAAGTATTGGGAATTTCAATATATTATTAACTGAATGTGTCATTTCTACAGTGTCTCCATTCCATTTAATTTGAATCTATACCTGTACACCTAATATTGCATTTCTAAACACCCACACATTGTTACAGGGTTTATTCCAACTCATACACCACAGTTGGACTTATTCCTGATTGGCACCATTTCTAAAGAATTACTGAGCTCCATCCAGTCCAGTCAGTATGCAGCATTTGAACACAAAAGTCTTAAGGTAGCAGCTTTAACTCGTTTAAATTAGAGGAGCTGCTGTTGACATTCCATCAGAGTTTCGGTAATATGGCTAGTCTGTTTATTAAAACTGAAGCTGAAGTAAAACATGAACATTTTCTTAACTAAAAGAAATGTATACACACACACACACACAAAAAAAAACTTAAACTATATATTTCTGACCATTAGCTCTACACACCATGCCACCTTTGGGACTTCTATTGCAAGTCTTTATAGAAGCTATGCATTTATATACATATTTATAGTATAGCCCATGTGTACTGGACAGTGTTGCTGTAAATTAAATGAATATTAAGCCTAACTCAGTGTAAAAAAAAAAAAAAAAAAAAAATTTCAAAATGGCCTATTTTGAAGCCATACTCTGCCACAGTTAAATAGCGCTATCTGAAACCATCTCTTATCCTTTCAACATGTCTCTACACATCATCTCTCCTCTGACTGTCCCCTAGGGAGCATAGCGATCATTGTTCCTCTGGTCCTGCTGGTCATCTTAATTGTGATGGTGGTAGCGGGTGTTTACATCTGCAGAAGGAGGCAAAGGTAAGTAAACAAAGAAAGACATTATGAATAAAAACAGGCTTCTAAGCAGCAGCAGATGATGAGAGATCCAACACTACATAGCATTTAAAGATGAATAGATCTCTGTGCTTTTCAAATAAAAAGTGGGTTTGCTTTGTCTCAACATGTTCTACTGAACAGCGACCTCTGTGCTGAGCCTCTGATTATAATTCAGCTTTTAGCTCAGCCCAGCAAAGTAATCCACACCAAGTATGCCAAGCAGAGTGATGCGATTTGTTGTGCGGAGCCTTGCAGGGCTGTACAGCATGTTGACCTGCATGTTGTGTGTCATGTTAATGATGGCTGGCTCCACACACCTCAGGGGAAAACGTGTCCAGAGGCAGCCCATGACGAACGGAGGGATAAACGTGGAGATTGGGAACCCGTCATACAATATGTATGAAGTGGACCATGACAACCATGCTGATGCAGGCAGCCTGCTGCGACCCAACTTCACACTGGACCCTCATAAGGTTGGCCTGCTGAGTTTAATATTAAACTAACCACCACAATAACATCAAACACAAGCTTTTCATCTGTCTGAAAAGCAAACGTATTGGTGTTGTCTTTGCACTGCAATGCAATATTACACCCACTGACACCATGACAAAGTATATTTGCTCAGCTCCTGGATATAACAAGAAAAGTTTGTCTTGTTAAGGAGCCTTACCACCTTATAGCAAGGCTCCTGCTGTAAAACATGTTGGTAATGCAACTACTTAAGTAGTGTTCAATCTCTGGTCCAGGAATGGATATGTGGTATTCGGAATTGGATATTTCACAAAGTATGCTACACAACTTGAAATATAAATAACATATATTGTATCAGAGAGGTACAGTTTGTGGCCATGAAGAGTAGTCAGGTGTTTATAGTTGTTAGACAGAGGGTGGATGATGGGCTTTGATGCTGTTCAGAGGGCATGAACTGAATGCACATCTAGCCTTGTTTTTATTGCTCATGCTGTCAGGTCAGGTGGGAGGATAGATGTCCATTACTGTCCAGTAGTAACACTGCACAGACCAGCACAGAGGAATAGCCCGATTGAATATCCCTCATCTACTCCGACACAACATCCACATACAGTAATTACACATAGGCATACAAAACAATATGAAAGTAACTAGCAGCCTTTTCTCATTATAACAGGAAAGTTTGATTCTTACAATAAGAAATGTTTCCTTTGAAATTCCTTTATCTAGTAGTGATGTGAAACAGTGTCTTAATATCAAAAATAAGTGAATTCAGTTTAACAAGAACCTAATTTCTAAGGCACAGGGACGTCAACCATGAATTCCAAACCAATTCCCAGCTTCATATGGTTAATTTTGTGTTTTATTCTTTGTTCCAATAACTGGGTAAGTGTGGTATCTAGCATTGGGATGACTCAGTTACAATTACATTTGGTTCTGCAGAGGTTTTGTTAAACCTGTCTAGTGCCAGGAATGTACAGGTGCCATGAACCAGTGGGACTTTTCATCTGACTGGTGATTTATTCTGTTCATGGCCCTCAACCTCTCACTTACACTCAACATATCAAATGATTCACACCACATTCACTGACACTGACTGTTATCTAGCTCACCTGCTAGAGTTTCAGGCCTAATGCTATTGCTTCTTGACCTGACAACTTTGACATCTGCTATTGTCAGTCCAATCTGGCTGTATTTTCAACAGAGGCATGCTGGCTTGAATCTAAAGAAGCTTCTGTCTTTCACTGTTCTCTCCTGGTCCCCGACATTCCCTGACTTTTCTTTTCATTCAGTTTTACTTTTGAGTTGAATGTCAGTCATATAACCCTACAGCTAGACTGATTATAAAGTTGTGTGCATGCAGAAAACTAGTAGACTGTTTGCTGACAGCTGTGTTGGCAAATTAATGTTTGCATGATAAAACAGCGCTTGTTTTGTTGCAGGGTTGGTGTGTAAAATCCAGTGACCCTCGTACCTTGGGCATCAATTCTGTGCCCAAGGAGGTAATCCCTGGACAGGTGAATTTTTTAAAACCTCAATATATGTTTGCCTGATAAGGATATGAGTTATCCATTTAAAGGCTGTAGGTGAGCAGTGTGCACTGAGCAGTTACCTGGAAACTATTTTGATTAAATTGATATTTTTACCTGTACCAAATATAAATCGGGCCAAATTGAAGCAATCTAGTATCAACAATCACAAATGTTGTTGAGTTCTGAAACAGTTGAGTACTAAAATATCCTGCTATCGTACTCAAAACATTTTCTTGACAGAAAAAAATGCTTGGGTGGCTTTATGTGTAACTTGCCTTCTTCCTGCATGTCTGCCGTCTGTTATTGTACTATTGCTTGCTGAATAATAATTCACTAATTTGCACAGGTCTTGTGTATTTCTTTGCACTGATTTACTCATATGTTTTACCCACTTCGTCAAAGGTTTATAATCACAGTGGACTTTCCTTACAGCTGCACTAGTAAATATTTTTATACTAACATTAGCTCAAATGAAAAAGCAAGAAGTTGGTTGTATGATGAACCCACAGAGAATTATTACCTGACTTCTCAGCTCTTTTGATTGCTTTATGATGGGTTGACTGTAAACTACCAAGCAGCAGACAGACTGAATTAGACATAGAAATATTGGAGCATTTCGTAGAGATATGTTTTTCTCAGGATTAGCCGAAGATGAAAAAAAAAAGCTAAAATGTGAGTGAATATTGGCCAAAACACAGCTCTTGTTCTCAGCTGGTTCTGCTGCCTGCAAGTGGCCAGACAAAATCTATTAATGCAGCTTTAAGACTGTCACTGTTCAATAGTAATATAAGTAATATATAAGTGAATATTTTCCCTTATTTCTTGCCTCTATCTTCTCCCTTTCTTATACAGCCCATGAATTACTCCAACCCAGTGTATGCAAAGATCTATATGGACGGACAAAACTGTCGGAAGCCAGTCATCAGTATTGACGAGAGGAGAGAGCTACTCCCAAAGAAACTAGAGGGGACAATTCATGAAACCGCCGCATAGCCTAACTTTACACTTTGTACTTCTTTTTTACCACAGTGTACAATGTATAATATGAAGGAGGAAACAAGAATTTTCTATTTCCTATATGAGGCTTTTAGGTTTTACTGGTTTAGCATCAGCATAATGTCCTTGTTGGTGTTGCTGAAGAGTTTTATTTTTCATTTACTGTTTGCTTTCTAATGTTTGTCAAACATAAGTTATACAGCACTATACAGTATACTGTATGACACTGAAGTAAAGCTGCTGACTTGCAAAAATTTTATTAACACCGTAAGCCACACTTCTGCACAGATAAAATGCAGCGCTCAAATTTGTACCCGTATCTGTTTCTAGTTTGAGGGGGAAATGGAAACTGTATAGTTTTGTGAAGGTAATGAAGGCAGGTTTGGCTCAATTTTTCTGAACACATGTAAGTATCGTAAAAGAGTTACGTGGTTTGTTGCTAAGGCTTTTTTTTTTTTTTTTCACATCGATTTTGACGTATGGACCACAAAGCTTCACAACTGAGCAGTGAAACTTGACACTGTTGAGGATTTGTCTTTTTTTCCCCCTCTGTACCTAATGGATCTACTGACTGGATTTCCTGTGAAGGCCATTATACCAACACAATCTTTTCTCACACAGTATGTAATTCCATAGATCTTCTGTCGTTTCCATTTCCACGGATTTCAAGCTCCATCTGTCCTGTTTCAACAGTAATATACCATATGAACTTATCTTTTGGTGAAGAAGATTGAAGCCCACCTTGAATGTTCTCCGATCAGAGTCCCAGATCCTGTACTGTACACTGAAAAGACAGATACTGAATACCATATTTTTCTAGAGCTCATATGTCAACAGATGGAATAAATATGTAGACAAGAAAGAGATTTACCACTGCTACAAAAAGGTTATTAAGAGTTATTATAGAATACATCTGTTACTTCAGAAAAGGAAGATGATAAATATAAGAAATTTTATAATTTTGTATTTGATTTGTATGTTGTTTGGCTGCTTGTATTTTGAAGAAATGTATTAAATGTAAGTAATTTTTATATAAAATGTAAATCGATATTGAATAAAGGGGGCTTATTTCCACTTTCATTGTCCCTTCCTAATGCCACAGCAAATTACAACACACCTTATCCTCCACGGAATATTATACAGCATTAATAATAATTCTATGACAAGTTGTGAAGAAAATGTATAAAAATTGTAATATATATACTGTCCTATCTGCCTATTCACCCAATGATCAAACTGGCAGAGTTGTTACATTTCTGTGGTTCACGTAGCCACTGACCTGACAAGTCAATCAACAGTGTGAGGTCTTTTACCTGCTGCGAACAGGAAGGTGGCTGATGGGGGATTATTGCCCTCCCTGTGTGTACAGGAAGGCCAGCACTATTCATTACCTGGTGGTGGGGACACAGCATCAGTGCCACCTGCTGAATGATAATTCACTCTCCTTTTACTTTACTTACAATGGCTGTCTCTCCACACACTTCACCTCCTCCCTCACCATGGCAACCAGAGAAGGCAGCAGCACTGCTGCCCTTTCTCCATCTGTCTGTGCTATCGGCTGGATCTGCCAGCACACCAACCCTGCAACATTGTGACGAATGTACAAATAGATGCCACGGTTTCCAGTTTCCTTAATTGTCCTCTGCAGTAAACCTTTGTAGTAGCAAGCCATTGAAAAATCAAACCACCAATTGAAATCTGCTGTGAAAACACAGGACAGTTCCAAAATGTTAATAATGACCATTACCATTAACAATGAAATAAAATAAACCAAGGATTTATTGTTATATATTATCATATTAATATTTGTATGGATTATCCAATTCTCTGGTATAAAATACACAAACACTTGAGAGCATCAGCTGTGGACACTGAAAGAAGTTCAGCATAAGGTGGATGACCAGTTTTTAAATCAATAGCTTGTCTTTGTCTAATGGGCCGGTAAAAGTACTAAGAAACTAATTTAGTTGTGATCAGCCATGTTTCTCTTGGATAAAGACAAGCTGGTGCGCTAAGAGGAGGAAGCATTTCACATCCTGCCTGCAGCACTGCTGTAGGAGGGCTCTGCTGGAACTTCAGCCAAGAAATCAAATGCAGTGAACTGCTTAATTAATCCAACATTTAATTAATTAAATGTTGGCTTTGCTTGTGCACATTGAGGGTTCTTTTGTTTTAACATGTTACCATCTTGTAAAGTTATATTTCATGATGTATTCATTTGCATCTATTTTTTTTTTAATGGTGATCTATGGGGGCCATGGGGGATTGTTTTCTTGCAGTGCTCTGGTTTACACAAGGGGAAAAGAGCCAGCATGGCTGATTGTCCAACTCTAGTTTCCTCAGGGTTATGAAGTTCATTTTCATAACAGCCAATGTAAGGTCACACACACGTGTGACAAGGATGGACATGAAATTTGTTTTTAATCATCAGTACAAAAGATGAGTAACTTGAGTTCTTTGATTAAAAATTCCAAGATCCAAGGCTGTGATCAGAAAACATGAGGAGAAGTTAGCTCTAGCTCCCCAAGAGCAGAAACAACCATTCAGCTTAAAATTCACTATTTCAATGGACACACACTCAGAGTCGGTGAAATTTGTTTGTAATAACACAAAGAGAAAAATTCTCAGTATATACAGTAGTGACAGCACCACAGCATAGGTAGACATGACACATAACACAATAAATAATTATCACAATATGCACAGACATTAAAGATCTGCATCACAATGCAACATCCAGCAGTAACGTCAACCAAGAAGCTAAATAATATGCTTTTCAGATATAACTTTCAGACTTTATTCAATATTGGATGCAATTTTTTTTTTTTTTTTTTTTAGCAGCTCTGATTCACACATCTAACTGTCTTCATCTCCATAACAACAAGGCTGATAGTTATGAGCCATCTGCCACACCAAACTGATAGGAAAAAGACAAAATCAGAGACAATGCTGAAATATTTAAAAATTAATCTCCGTATCATAAACTTATATTGTTAAACTGACTCCAGTTTTGAAATATGGAGGACATTAAAAGAAAAAAATACAACTAAATGTAATTAAATTTTATGATTTTTAAAAAAAAAAAACTGTTGAATCAGCACCTCCTTCAATCTGACATCATCAAGACCTCTAAACTAAAACATCTCATCACTGAATGTTAACTATGGAGTATTTAAGGACTTTCTACAGATGTTCAGCAACAAGGTAGGACAATTTTAAAACAACATAGTCATTTGAGCAAATGCAAGTATAGTACATTAATATATACCTATAATCTTATCAATATGGCATCATAGGCTTCATTGCTCATATGACAGCTCTTTGTACCCATCCATACATTTAAGGGTCCACATCAATGATTTGTATGTATGTATTTAACAGCATACAGGTTTCTAAGGGTATGATGAAAGCCTTTTGTTACCCCTTTGGCAGCTACTTGTGTCAAATAATCTGTAACCTTTTATTTGTTTGTTCTCTACAAAGAATTGCAAGGATAATTCAGCTGAAAGCGTAGATTGTTGTAAATTGAATCACTTTTGCTGGTGAAAAGCATAGACACCAAGATTTGAGTATTGGCTTCCTAAAAGCACCATTCACAAAGTAATATGTGGAATCAAATCTGCAAGGAAATAGACTTGGATGCTATGAAAATGATAATGAACATTATAGTAGTATTAAGCATTAGAAATCCATTTTTTGAGTAGAAATCTCCCAGTACTTATAATTATAATAATCACCTGTCTCACATCCTGCTATAATAAACATGAGACTAAATTATAGTCTTTGTTGGTGGGAATTACAGACAATTGTCTAAGACTCAATGTCTCCTCCCGGTCAATAAAAGATGGCTGTAAAAATCACAGACTAGTTAAATTGATCAGGTGCAGGGATTATTTTAACTTACAATGCATCTAATTGCAAATATTGATGTTAGCCTTATAAACTGATGAAGATGGCAGACCTGTATGTAAGGGTCTGTGCAACAATAATATCTGTAGCGATCGTATTCTTTTTACTGCACTAGAGTATAAAGTCATATGTTGTAAAGTAATTCTATCCCACAAAAAATGGCAAATTATAAACACAGCATGCCACAATCATAACTCAAACTCATAATCAGCTAAACATATCGTAAAAAGCACAATCATAATTAGAAAATGGTTCATCAAACTTTATGGAGTATGAACAAAGCCAGCTTTGTGTGAAACAGCAGATCGTAGCTCACAATTCAGGCACCAGATTTCTGGCAAGATTTGAATGTTATACATGCAGCATTCAACTCACTGATCATGTGACTGGCTGAATGCTTTTTGAACTGATCATTATCTGTAGCTGTAACTTGAAAGTGAACATTTGAGCCCTCTTCTATCAGATGAGGCACTTTGTAAAATATCATCAATCAGTGTCAGCAATGCATGTATAAAATTAAAAATACATGTAACATTCAGTTTTTGTGGGTAAACCCCCCCCTCCCCCCAAACAAAAAATGTAATCATCATCATTGTACATGTATGAAATTAAGTATTCAACGTGATGAATCGCAAAATGTCAAATATTGTCAAAGTATTTAAAATGTTTGAAGAACAACAACCTTCATCACAGCTGATTTACAACTGTTTGCTAATGAGGACCATGAGATGCAATTTAAAGCTCAGGAAAAGCTAGAGATTATTATGTCACGCGTACTAATTACAACGTCAAGAATGAACCATGCCACATCCAAAAAAAACTTTTCTCATTTCAGATGATCCAATAACAGCTGTTTTTGTACTGTGAAGGTTTTCATGGTTCACACTAATAGTTGTAAGTGTTAATGGATTTATCATTTATGCATATATGCAGAGTTAATGAAGGAAAGTGTTCTGAAATGTTTAAAGTTTTATAATAAAGCAGATGCAGCACACTGAAATTCATCCTAAGCTCTCTCTATGCAAAAACTAATGAAGACCTTCAGTTCAGCATTAATGTAACTCAGCTGCAATGGGGAAAAAAGGAAATAGGAAAGGGCTGCTGGCCCACTCACTCAACCTCTAAAGTGCATCAAAAGAGGAGAAAAACAGAAATTTGAAAACAAGTCCTGAACTAAGATAGGCGTGCTCCCCTCCCCTCACCTTGCCTATTGATTTATTGTCTCTTTTCCACTTAGCAAGCATCACCATTCTCCTGCATAAACATCAGAAAAACCCAGAGGGCTCATCTCTCGGACAGAATCAATAACAGCAGGAGTCGTATTCACATTATGAACAACAGGTGCTGCATACTCATGCTACTTCCTGCACCAAGGAAAGCTGCTTATCTCTGCATGTACGGTGAGAGGGAGGGCACAAGAAAAAGTAAATAAGAGAGGAGGAATGGGGTTGAATGGAAACGACAGCAAATTTACCTTCACTTGGTAAAACTGATCAACACCAATGCTGGTGATTTGAAACAGGTGATGGCAACGTTTTCAGTCATTTTAGGGGAAATTAAGTGAATGAGTAATGGGAAATAATGAGTAAAAAATAAATACCACCTGACTGATCATACAATATCTGCATGACTGAGTTCCAAACTATTAAACAATATTAGAACAAGACTGAGTCATGCTGGGGGGTCTGTGAGACTGTGCTGAGGCACAGCAGCACTTTAAACTGAATGTTAATGCCACCATGCTAACAATGACTAAAAAGTACTAACATGTCAAGTATAATGTTTACAATGTTCACCATCTTAGTTAAGTGTACATAGCAGACCAATGGGAATGTCAGATATTTGGTTACAAAGGTTTAGAACAAAATACAAATGTGACCTCATGATGGAGCTAAATGAAATTTTAAGGGGTCACCCAAATTATTACAATTCATCTTTAAGGGGACATGAATGTGTTTAGCTTGCTTTATGCAGAGCAGGGGTAGACAGATTAATTTATTTTTCACTTTTGGGCTTCCCATAGCTGTGTATGCTTAGATTGTTCTGTTCTAAAAGACCCAGTTACCAAACTTAACCTCTTCTGATTTGGCTACTGCTACACTAGCTGTTGTATATACCTGCTTCCCTTGATCAATATAATTACCAGTAAGTAAAGTAAAAAACCTCTTGATTTCACGAGTTATCAGCTTTATTTAGCTTACAACCTTATATTTTGGGACAATAACAAAGCCTGTATCTTCCACTTGATACCCTGTGTCCTGCACTTTAGCGGCCTGAATGACACGCAGCACCAAATACTCAAAAACTTTGAATACTCTATAGAGGTCTGAACCAGGGTACATTGAGGCAACACAACACTCACATTTTCTGGCATTTTACTCTTTATCCCCAGGGGAACATTAGTATCTGTATAAAAATCCATGCCAATCCATCTAATATTGCCTGAGATATTTCAGTCTAAACTTAAGTGGTGGACTGACAAATTTACCAATCAACTATCATAAAGCCAGGATGCTAGCATGGCTGAAAGTACAATATGGAAGACTTGATTGAATAAAACTGGGCCAGTGGTGATCACCCTTCAATGTATTTAACACAGAGTATTTTGATTCATAAATTATTAACCATCAGTCATTCTTGGGTTGAAATTAAATAGAAAGCCATAAATAACATTATACACCCGATGCACAGGGATTTAGTGAAGGCTAGACTAAAATCAAGAATGAAGAAGAGACACCCTTTGAGAACTTTCTCAGTCTAGATTCAAGCTTAATCCTGCAGGGAAAGTGAATCTTTGTCTGAAAATTTAAAATATTTATTTTGGCTCTATTCCAACTGTCAGCACTGTCAAGTGACACTCATCAAACTGCTGCTGTTGTTTTATTATACATACACAAATACTGAGCCCAAAAATGTTATAAAGCAATACATGTTGCAAACGTTTTTCTCATAATGTTCAATATCAACATGCACAAAATGAACCGAGAGTTACATTTAATCCTATATGTTGATGTTGGGGGTGGAAATTAGACATTCTGACCTTATAGAAATGGTTTGGAAATGATATTTAACAAATTACATAACTGACAAGGTTAATGAACCAGTTTTATACCATTAACTTTGATATGAGTGTGCTCTCTCCTAAAAAGGCCTGTAAAATGTATTCTGAAGCAGTGATACACAATCTCACTCTAATTTCTAAAAGAATGGATCTTTTAAAATGTTGGTCAATAAGTCCTTGTATTTACATGCAGCCCAAAGTGTAGGGTGTTCTGTTTCCTTGCAAACCCTGACTAATGACCGGATTAAGGGGGAAATGGGGCTGAATTGTAATCCCTACGGTGAAAGCTGCACTTTCAGTGAGCTTGGCCAATAAATCTGTGGGAGGGTCCACTCTTTCTTTGGCAGCTTTTGTGTTTCAGCAATTCTGCCTTGATCACAGCAGCATGCAGTGTTGAAGACTGCATGCTGATTAAGTAATGCACATTATATCCCCTTAATTCTGACACTTTGACACCTACACTGACTATTTAGGCACTTTTCTAAAGACAGATTACGAAATAGTTTTTTAGAGAGTGAGAGGAAAGGAAGAAACATGACAAGATTAAACAAGTTAAACAAGACACTAACCTAACCCACTTGCTGATTGACTCATTCCCTCTAGAGGTGGAAATCACAAATCATTTTGGTGATTTGAATCAGTGTTTTCAAATCAGTTCAAATATTTCTAGTCACTTACTTTTCATTCATATTTTTGCAAAGCAGTCACACAAGTGGTCACATCACTGTTCAAATGCATTTCAGTACATCCGTACATACTATTTTTTTTAAATGTATTTTTAAATGACTTATTTTCCTCCTTTTTTTACCATTACATTGCATTTGCCTGATGTAAATAAATATATTTTAATGTAATGAAATGCTCTGTATAAATAAAGCTTCCTTGCCTTACATACATACTGTTCAAATGTACTTCAGTTAATTAAATTGAGCGGTACACTGAGTTTGTTGCTAGTCCAAGCTGTTATGTTCAGTTCAGTTTAGTTCAAAACTAGCCTATACCTGTACAAGCACTGCACGTAACTTTAATAGCTCAGCAGTTATTATTTACAGAGTTGTCAAATAACGGTTGTTTTTGTGGCTTTGGCAGTCCGTAAATATGTTTAGAGGGAGGTAGAGTACTCTGAATCCTAGCTGAGCTGACAACAGTGCCCCCACACAACTCCACTGCTGAAGGTTACTGATTCAGTCAGTGACGATTGTGATTCAGCATTGACTTTCAAGATTAATTGATACAAATTAATTAAATTCTGGACAGAGTGTAAAGATTTTTTATTTAAATTTAAAGTGGCAAAATCTGCCATTATTATCACTGTAAACTACATAAATGTCTGCTAGCAAGCTTTGCAACAGTAACAAAGTGGTGTAGGGCAGTCAGTTTACACATATTGTGTTTTTTTTTTTACAAGCAGAACACAAAACCAAATTCAGAATTCACACAGGTTGCTTTATCTAACAAAGGTTGTCAGCATTGGACATCATATGTTTATTGCCGTACATATTTCTATATAACAAAGGCCAGGAGATTTAAAACCTGAACCTTTTTTTCTGTTCATGTTGAGTCATTACAGGCACAACCACAAGAGGTAAATTGTAAGTAAAAAAAACATAGATTGAGCTTGAACAGTTGTGACAACCTTTTCTGGAAAGACTTCTTGTCCTCTGCCTTCAGGAGCCTGGTGGGCGGAGTTGGATCATCAGGGAGATTCAGCTCACCTGGACATATGGATTTAGTGTAGGCTAGACTAAAATTAAGTTCAATGGAAATACCCTTTCAGAGTGACAGGCTTCTTTATAAACGGGTGACAGTCAGCCACTTGCCCTCTCTTCTCTGGCTTCCACTGTGTTTGGTTTTGGTGGTTTATTGTTTCATATATATTTTAGTTATGTACAATAAATCTATTACAGTTACAACTCACTCCTTTATCCAGCTCTAAACTGGGATATGATACAGTAATCCTGGAGCTTTATGTTTTTCAAGGAAGTAGACCTTGAGTTGAGATTGTTAAATAATGATAGTGGATCATTCAAATATCTACAATTCAAACACATTTTAATTTTTGTTCTTTTTTATGGTGAGGAGTGTAACAAAGAAATGTTATTGCAGGTGACCATAGCAACCATATTTCTGTCTATTATTTGACAGTGAATTCCATCCATCCATTCAACAATAGATTTGTAAGGCAATGTAAACTACAGCAAATATTATTTTCATGCACTAATAGTATGTGATACAATCAGAGTTATCTTAATACAAGGTCCTTTGTGTGCATTATCATCTAGTTATACATTATATGTACTTTTTTTTATGTCACAAGAAATATAAAAGGTTTGTGTCACCAACTTAATAAATAATTGCAACCATTAGCCATGGTATGCATTTGAAAATCCACTGTCTCCTTTTCTCTGTTTATTATTTTCCTCCCTGTAGACTGATGTGTACTGAATCAGACAAAGGTAGTATAGGGGGAGGAAGTGGGGTATGTAGCAGAAAAAGTGTTCCTTATATAGCCTACGAGTGGGAAATGAAAGAGGTGAGCTGGAACAGAGGTATTGCTATACCTTATTTGTACTGAAACAACCAGATATGCATGGCTGGAGGGATTGTGCACAGAGTGGACACATTTGACCTATTAGTCACAGACTGACCATCTCCATGGACCATTACACATGATAGATGTACACTAGCATACTGTAGCATGTGCCAGGTAACCAGGGCAGTGCACTCCACTTTGCAAACATATTCATCCATGCAGGAAAAAAAAATAATGTTAACATTCCAAAAGTAGCTCAGGGCTTGCTTTTATTTCTCCATTACGCAGTGCCAAATTGCCCCTTTGCTGTCCGTCTGTCTGTGGTACTGATCTGGAACCTTGTAAGGTGGCCTAAAGTAGGGGAGCATGCAAAGCTTCTGGCTAATAATAAATAGCTGTGCCATTGACACGACTGTCCAAGCTCTTTCTGGCTGCGGCAATGATCTTGCTATTGGTTTAAATCCACTTCATGTCAGTTGCACAAGGCCCTGCCAGCTTACAGGGAGGGAAAAACCTGCTGTGGTAGCAGATGTTGAGGAAATGATATGTTAGCTTTTTTTCATTGGGTCTCTGTGTGTATTTGAGCCCCACAGCATGGTAGTAATCGCCAGAGCTTCCTGACCCTTTCCACTGTGAGAGGAATGAGGGGGACAGTCAGAGAAAGTTCAGTTCATTTTCTTGGCCTGATAGCACAGATACTAGATAATTGTGAGTCCTGCCCATAACTCCTCAGATTCATATACGTCGTTGCACACATCTGTCTCTTGAGCTGTGGGCTTAAGTGAACAGGTGAAACTCTGTATTCTCCTTCTGATCTTTTGGGATCTGTCAATGCGAATGTGAACATTTTCATTTGAAAGCCTGTTAAGTTTTGATGTCTGTCTTGTTTTGGTCTGTTCACTGTGTAACTTCCCTCATGCCTACTTTATTGCTATGGTTACAAGTTTAAAAGAGATTTTGTCCCTCAAGCTAACCATTGTATTAAGAAAGAAACAAAGAAAATGAAAGAAAAATGTGAAGGTGAAGGTAGCAAAGTAAGGTTTAGTGCTTAGTTGAGCACTAAGACCCAGTGAAGGAGCAGAATATAAAAAAGGTGCTGAAAGCTCACCTGGGCCTTTTCTTTCTGCATTAAAACCTGCCTGACAGACAGCAGCTGAGGCCAGATAGATTTTGTAAGACTTGGAGGTTTGATTTGATTTATTATGTGTGTTGAAGGACAGAAACTTGGAGTGATTGCTGAGGCACAGCAGCCTCAGCTGTCTTCAGGAAATTCTGTGATGTAAATTTTTTTTTTTTTTTTACTTAACTCGGGCAGTAAAGACAATATATACATTTATTTGCCTCAGTAGTGTGTGGAAAATACAGTTCTGTGAACATATCTACAGCAGAGTGTCTGCTTTAGAGTATTTAAAATTTATAGACAAGTTTTTTCTATTCGTTTAGTGCCAGTGTTGTCACTGTGTATTTTTTGGGAGTTATTTTGAGGTACTCTGTGGGTTTTTTCACTACTATACTACAGTACATAACAATGTTTTTAGAAATTGTCTCTCCATTTTCTTTGTATTATTTACATGCACACAGACATAAACATGTGCCAGGACACGTGCAATCCTACTTATGATTTCACTGATCAGTATTTGGTTACAGTCAAATGCAAAAGCATGGAAATTCACCAACAAAAACAAGGCAGAAGGAGGCAGCATGTGACCATCAATGTAAATATCACATGAATTTAAATTTAAAAATATATATTTGCATGTGTTTTATGAGGAAGAAATTGCACTCAAAATGTTATACACCAAAACTCTACTCTTAATTGTTGGTGTAGCATGCTCTATTATACTTCCCACTGATGCAGTGACATTTCCATTTTCATTAAGAGGAATTTTAAATATTTGATTTGCTGTATACCATGTACACCAGACTGGCAGTGTCCTCTACGCATTATTATGTGCAGTGCTTAAGTATATGCACGTACAGTAAGTACATGTTTACTGCTGTTGCCACCTCCAAAAACACTTTTTTGTTTATGTATCCCTGGAAACGAAATGTGTTTGGAAAGATTATGTATTAAATTGCACATTCAAGAACAACAGTTTTATTTTTTGTCCAGTCCAGTGCACTGATGACATACTACACATGAAGCAGTTTTGCTTGGATTCGTATGAGCTTTGTTAACTCAGCTCTGTGTGAAGTTTGTTTTTTAAAATTCGACACTGAGAGCCAGTAAGAAGCCTTTAGAGTAGTAGATAGATTATTAAGCTTACAATCTAACATCATTATCCAAGTACTTTACATGTAATGAAGGATTCCAATTTTTTTTTAAATAAAAATACCTTGAATGTCCATCTGAGAGAAAGATACAGAAAAGGTGACTGAGTTCTTAAGACATAGGATCTCTTAGCTCTACAGAAAACATTAGTGTGGATGAACAGAAGCAATTGGAGTAAACTGAAAATAGAGCAATAGGTTTGGATAGGAACCAATAACAAGTAATATATATTTACTTATCTATTCCACTGTGTGTGGCGATATTTTGAGGTAACTGCAAGCAGAAGAGCCTATTCTAAATCTATTTTGTCAAATTTATGTCTCCAATTTCAAACCAGGAGGCTGTTCCAGAGAGTATGTACTCTGAACATAACCCAGGACTCAACAAGAGAAACAAAATGAAGTATCTTTGTAAATACTGGATACAAGTACAAGGTACAGTACTTGGAAACAAAACTAAAGTTTGGGGAAATGGTGTTAACAATACTAATATTCTGCCAAACCTATAAAGTAATTAAAGTATAACATCTTTCACACCTGAATTATATGCATATATTGAAGAACAACATAAAATGCTGTATATGGTTTGTGTTCACAAAATGATGACAGAGACACTCACCATTGCTGTAATAGCAATGTAGTTTCGGGGTAGAAAAGGGTTACAAATCTTAGAATAATGAGCGACTTATGCAGACATTGATAAAAAAAAAAAAAGTATTTAATTACATTGTATGAACAAATGATGTGCACTGACAGTAAAATACAATGAAATATAATGCATTATAGAAAACCCCTGTCGTCATTTTCATCAATATATTTGTTATGTTTTTCAGTAATACAATTTTGGTAGTATATTGCAATTGTTGATTTTCGTAATTACACAAACATTCCTAAGAATATCAATGTTGTTAAAACCCTTCTCCTCGTAGGTACCCAGTATTTATACAAACTGAATGAAATTCATTTCTCCTTTCCTTGAAAATGGTAAATTGTTACTCCCTTGTTCCCCATAACCTTGTTTTCTTCCTCTGCAACAAAATGTAAGTGCCCGTAGGAACCCATGAGTACTTTATTGGTACCTTATTACAATGAAATTACACTGTAAATTGTGCTGTATTATAAAAGGTTTTAAAATTGTGAAGTAAATGTGTTCAGGTGCAACCTGAGAGAGACAAAATGCAGATGGCAGCAACTGAAGATGACATACAAAAATATAAATTAAACAGAAAAGGCATTATTTTATTGTTATAGGCCAATGGTTATAATCTCATAACCTGACATGGTAATAAATAACTGTTTGTCCTATATATATATCAAATATCCTATATTGAAAAACTCACTTTTAAACTACATTTAGTCCATTTTTTTCAGCTGCACCACTGTAATTCTCACTAAGAAATATTCACAGCATGACAATATTAGATTACTCATTGATCAGGGTTGTTCAGACAGATTGTTTTAATTGAAACAGATTACCACTTACTTAGTACAAATGAATGGGCTTCAATACGCGCTTCGATATCGACTATGAGGAAATGAAACAGTGTGTTCTGCAGCTCCTTCAGCAGGAGGGATGGAAACACAGATAAACTGTGGCACAAAGAAAACCAGCCAGTGAGCAGCTTAGGTTCACAGAGTAAGTTACCACAAAGTTTCCCTCATCTCCGAGTTCAGTTTTCACTGAACCCGCTTTCTGGTTCGCACAGCAGTAACGATGTGTTTCATAAGCGGTGTTTTAGCCCTTCAGCCACAGGGGTTAAGCCTCAGAGTGATTTATGTGAAAGGAGATGTACTACACAGGTTTGTTAGACCTCAAGGATACACACTATATATTATGAGACACAATTAATGTAAATAGAACTTTTGTTTACTTACATGAAAAACTCCACAGGGAACATTTGCTTTCACGGTCTAATTCAAAGACATGGTAATGGACCAGTGTGATATAAAATGAGTTTGTTCAGTTTATCAACATTTATCAGCAGGGAACTGAATTTATATCATTTTCCAACTCTGAAAAGTAAGCAAAGTAATAGCAGAAACAGAAACTTATGAAACAGACCAAATATTGGCATTTTTAAACAGCTTATGTTATATTTATATTTCATATGTCTAAATATTGTTGAAAATAGAAACCCCTCTGGCAATACGCTGTGTTTCTCTCAGATTGAACATTGTATACCATCTGTGGGTGGTCAGATCAGAAACCTTTAAATCTCTTATTCCTTATTATCTCTGCATCACCTTTAAAATAGAATTAAAAAAAAGAGATCTGTTCAAGTCCATGGCAAGTGACAGGCGACCATGTAAATCATGATGAGGGTTGTCCTCCTGTGTGCTTGATATGAGACTCACAGGTTTCTACCAATGACCTTGTACATGCTGATGCAAAATGTCAGTTCATCCAGCTTGATCTTGAGAGATCGCAGGTTCGGTATGGTGGCATAATGTCAGTGTCCACACTTGTGGTGTTATTACTCAGATAAGTAATAGTTTGAGATTAATTAACCTGAGATTGGTGTGGCTCAACATCAAGGTCAGTAAAATTACCAAAACCATGCAGATAGCAGAAAGGTTCATTGTGGTTAATTGAGAGCGTAAAACACAAATGATTAAATTGCTCCGTACTATTATAACTTGAATAAACCCATACATTGCTGTCACCATTTGGATCCCCATGAGTCATCTTCAACCTCAGGTTTAAATGAAAAAATCAATCTGCATGGAAAAAGGGCTGCATTCAATTTGAAAACGTTTTGCCAAATTATTTCGGTTTAATCATATGTTTCCTCACATCGATTCACAACAGTTCATCTCAACAGCAAGAGATTTGGCATGTTTGTTCTCTATTGGCGAGTGTGTCAGCTGAAAACCAATGCACCCAAAATGAAAACCAAATGGAGCAGTGATGTATAAAAACACTGAAGTATGCCAGATAGCTATGAATACATTACAGAACCCATGAACTATTTGAACTGTTTAACCTCATGTTTCGTTGACTTTGGCTTTACCTCCTCATTGTTTGAATCCACAGACCCCAAAGCTCTATTTGTAAAAGTAATTATGATGCAAATACATGAACAAATATATATATATTTATTTATATTAATTTTATTTTGCCACAAAGGGGTCAGTTAGACTCTAGAAAGGTCTCCTTAATTAACCACAAATGAACAAACTGTTGTAAAACTCAACTGTAAAACTCAACTCAACTGAACTTGGATTTCGAAGAGGTAACACTGTATACCAAGGTTTGTCACAACCAATTGCAGATACAGTGAATGTATATTTTATATTGTCTCAGAAATAACTTTAAAAAATCATGTTTACTCATAATTATTTTAAAATTGTAAAAATATTAAAATAATAAGTATCAAACTAATATAACAATGTAAATTAAAGCCGCAAGCGGCGATGGCGGGCCCTCGCTCACCCATGCCACCGCGGGGCCTGAGGCATGGCGGGGCTGTGGCGTGAAGCAGAAAGTGAGAAAAAACCTGGAGGAGGCCAAAAATGCAATGTTTCGTTCATCCAGTAGGGGGCAGTCACAGGTAGTTACACATATGGTTTGGTGTGGTCTGGTGTGTTCAGGGCGGCCACTCATCAGTCATGTGAAGTTTGGAGTGAATTGGACAAAGCATGAAGGAGTTATGAGAGGTTGATGGTTCATCCACCAGGGGGCAGTAATGGGATGCATGCAGGTGTGTTCAGGGTCAGTCCCTCATCACACATGTGTAGTTTCGTGGAAATCGGACAATGTTGATGCAAAAAATGGCACTTCCTGTTTCCACTAGGGGGGGACATGAGCGACACCCCTATCAGATGGAAGAGGTCTCCACCCTGGACCTGTGTATCAATTTTCATGATGATACATGTTCAATAAAGCCATCAAAAAGCTAAACGTATTTTCATGGCGAGGAATTGATGGTAGCCACGCCCCCACAGGGACGCCATTACTAGTAGCTTCACAGTGTTCATAATGTAGCTTCACCAACTGGTTCTGCATGTTTTAGAAGTGGAATGAAGTTGATGGGGTCAACTATGTATTTTTCATGAATTTAAGTTGACTTCCTGTTACCACCGGGGGGCGCTATGAGTCACGTGGGAAGTTAATATATCGGGACGTTCAAGGCGGAGCCATCATCATGCCCAGCAAGTTTGAAGCTGATTGGATGAAGTATGTGGGCGTGAGAGCCACTCGTATGTACATGGCGAGCACGCCAAAGTTAGTTGAGCCCTGGCAGACACGCCCTTTGACCTACGGATGCGCAGAGCACAACTTAAGCTCAGCTAGGTCTGGAGATGTTGCGTACCTAATTCGAACTTGATCGGGCGAACGCTGTGGGAGGAGTTAATTTTAGGCGGGAAAAATCAAAACCAAAATGGCCGACTTCCTGTTGGGTTGAGGTCATGAGGTCAAGAGGCTTTTTTGCATATGTGGGTATAATACATATGTGTACCGAATTTTGTGAGCATAGGACAAAGTTAGCAAAATTCCCTATGGGCATTTTTGGACTTTGTAGGGGGCGCTATTCCGCCATTCTGCGTCGACCATGTGCGACCACCCAAAAATATCGAATTTCGGATGAGGCCGGACGTCCGTGCAAAAGTATAAGCATTTTCGCATTTGGGAAAGGGGCGAAATTGGGGCACGAAATGTCGGAAGAATAATAATAATAATAATAATAATAATAATAATAAACATTACAATTTCAATAAGGCTTTCGCCAGGCGACTTGCAGTCGCTGCTCGGGCCCTAATAATAAACATTACAATTTCAATAGGGCTTTCGCCAGGCGACTTGCAGTCGCTGCTCGGGCCCTAATAATAATAATAAACATTACAATTTCAATAGGGCTTTCGCCAGGCGACTTGCAGTCGCCGCTCGGGCCCTAAATATATTTTGGAGCTGTTTAAGAAGGCCTGTGGACCCCATGACCCCAGAGAGATTATGTTTAGGGTCTTGGCATGTAACACATTTGACACTTTAGAAAAATACATCTTGATTGTCAATTCATGCCACACATTTGTAGGAATTAGCACAGTTCATAATCAGTGGAGTAACCTTATATATTACAACATATGTTCCATGCTATATCACAGACATACACAATGGGCAATAATAAATGGGCAACATATACTGTACAATGCATAGACCACAAGAACATAAAAAACAAATATACACACTGTGCCTTCACACCTTTAAATGACATTCAGATCTCAATAAATATTGATGTATGTTCGGTGGGCAATATAGTAGAATATTAAAGCAGAATTAAATATCAAGCTCTGTACTTGTGTTAGTGTGGTGACAATGAGCAGTAAACTGCATTAAGGGAAGATGTTTGTGGTGAAGGAAGAAAAATCCTTGTGAAGAGCTCAAACCATCATCTAGTATTTTCAGCAGTCTAATGAAAGAAACTGTAGCCTGTCTTCTTGTCCTGGATATGATTATGAAGAACAATCTGTGGCTCTGTTGATATGAGTCATTGATGATTCTCTGGGTTTTCCTCAGACAACACTTGGTGTACATGTCGGGTGTAGAAGCTCACCCTGAGTGATATACTGGGCCATCTGCAGAACCCTCCATAGAGCTTTGTGGCTGATGGCAATGTACAGTCCTCATACCATGCAGTAAGCTCTCTGATGATCTGAGGATGGAGGGCTCAGTCCAAACTTCTCCCCCTGTCTTGGAGAGAGGAGGCAGTACAACCGTTTACCTTCCTTACTACAGTGCCTTGTGTGCTCACTAAATGTGAAGAAAAGAGTCCATCTGCAGCAACTTGCAACATTTTTCAACAGGACTTTAAATGCATTAGTGTTTATACTGAAAAAACAAACAATAACTAAATAATGTCATTGTACTGTTACTGTTATGTGTGGGATAAAATATCCAGGTAACAAATTAACAGTACTACGGCAATGTCAAACAGACAAATGCTGTTATATTTTTTCAAATGCAGCTATTTTAAATACTGCAGAGTTGCAGACTTACTGAAAGTGAGCATGAGTGTTCAAAAGTCAATCACAGCACCCTCAAACTTCTCTCAACCTTTGTGCACTTACCAGGAGTGTTTGAAGTCTGTGAGATCTGCATTTAGTTCATACGCCCTCAGACTCTGAAACACTCTCCCTGCAGAGTTGAGAATGTACATCACACTTGAAAACAAAACTTATAACTCATCTTTATAAAGTTTCTTTTACATAGAAACTTTGACTATATTTTAACCATATAGCCTCAATTGTCATTTTTATTATTAATTATATTAATTTTTAAGTATCTCTTTCACTACCTTTTAATGATCTGGTTTCTTGCATCTATGTTTTTTCATGTTTTGTGATGTACACTGTAATGTATCTTTTTTGTATTACATTTTCTATATAAATAAAGTTTCTGAAGGAAATAATTTAATTCAACTTTCAATTTGTCATTCATTATAATGGCAGAAACTTAGTAAGTTGATTGGAAAGAAAAAACGGATATAACCCTTCATGTGGGGAAAAAGGAAACATCTGTTGAAGTTGAAGTTGGAAAAAAAAAAGAAAAAAATCTTTCCAGGATGATGATTTTCTATTAGACATTAACCTTTAATTATATTTGAATTCAACCTTTCACACTCTTATTAATCATGATAAGTGCTAATTTATGACTCCACTTCGGAACCGAACATTCATCCGTGCTAAAAGCTAACTTAATACCATCATCAGCCTACCGCACAGAGGGAAAGCTTACGAGACAATTAATTCAGCAACCATGACAACCATGGCATATGGTGGCAAAGAGAAAGGCAATCATCTGGATAAATACATGCACCATATGGGATTTGTAGATCAAATTCTCAAAAGCTCAGAAGAGAAAAAACATCAGTGGTCCTGTATTTTTTAGTTCTGTAGTTGTATTTGACTTGGCATTATATTTTACTCACATCTAGCACAAGTCAGCAGGATCAAGAATCTGGAAATGAATCTGAACCTTTGGGCTGGAATATGAACTGAAATATGAATGACATAAAGAAAAGCTGCACAAGGACATGAATCATTTAAAGCCATTTTTTCACTGCACATTTCCTCAGTCAATGTAAGGAGCATTAATCATAAATACAGTAAATGGTGCTTTCCAGCCAGGATTAGGTGCTGTACTGCATTATGCTAGAATTTAATCACCAAATAACACAATTATATATATTCTGCACAATGGCATCTGTGTGTACAGTATTTTGTGTCTAATGGTTTCCAACCCTATTACAGAACCTGATGGTTTGATACCTTTTAAAAGATGATGTAATGTAATGATAATTAAACAATGAATTTAGGAATATAGATAAACCTCGGGTTAGATATTTTTCTAATAAAAAAATACTGTATGGACACTGACTTTGAATCAAATTAAAGGGAAGAGAGTTAAGAGTCGAAAGACATCAATCATATCATCCCATACAACTGATGTTGTCTTACCTCTAGGCCAGAAAGTAATACAATAAATACAGGCATGTGGTCGGTCGGCGGGTCACCAATCCGTCCGAATAGATTGATAAACTTTTGATTTCCAACATGGTCAGACAACACATTGTATGAGCTAATTCTGATGCAGCATAAACCTGCCCCTGCACCTTATTAAGATACTGTGACAAATAGAAAAATAAAAGAGAGGAACAGATGAACAAACTAGCAGTCAGAAGCTACACAAGGAATAATATAAACAATCATAACATTCCTATGAAATGAAAACACATTTTTTTGTGGTAAATCGTACTATTGTACTGTTTTAGCCAGTATGACTACCAAGAGTTAAAAGTCATTAATGCACCAAGTAGGATAATTTTGTTTGTCATGTCACAGACATCTCATGGTGACAGCATCACTAAGGGAAATTACTATTTTTTGCCTTTGAACAGACTGAGCACCATTCATTTTTAAACTGAAATGATCAAATTTTACCTTCAGCCAAAACACCTGACAATGTCAAATTATTAAATTAAAGCCAAGAGGAAAAGAAGCTATGAAATTATCACAACAGATAATGTCACCTGTATGTGCCTGATGTGTCCCCTTATTGGAAAGGTAAACAACAAGAGTGCTTCGTTTGAGTAAAATGTTCCAAAAATGTAATAATTTATCATGTCTTCTTTGCTGACTTAAGAAAAAAACAAAACAAAGCAGCAGTAAAATGAACAAATCAATGGCCATAAGGACATTTATTTTAATTCATGAATATGAAATACAAACTAATGATAAACACACCTTATAATAGAGAGGCTTTTAGCTTTGTTGCTCTCCAGTGCTGTTTACTATGATTTTGAAACTGTACGGGAAAAAAAGACCTGTCCTCTTTTGCTCAGAGGATAGGAGTTGATACATTTAAATAAATGGTGTGGAATTGAAGTGTCATTAAGCCTACTCTTACTGCTTACATGTATTCATGCTTTAAATTATATTCCTTGAAAAATGGTTTTACGATCTTTGTGTCCCTACATCAAACCCAACAAATTCCATTTTTGGTTTCCTTTTGAAAATGTTGTACAGCATTCATTTTTCCATTTTGTTTGGCATTGTGTGTGTGTCAATTTGTCAACTTAATACATTTTTGCAAATGCAAGTCTCCCCTGCTCAAGCTGTTTGCAGGTAGTCTGGTACCATAGCACCCGACATCTAACTGAAGATTGATACAACTACTTTATTATTTATTAGCTTTCCACAAAGTGGTTGCTAGTCTTCCTGCAGTCCACACAACAACAGCAACGATAAAACAAAGCGACAATTTAAAGCCACATTGATTAAAAAAAAATAACAAGAGGAAAAGAAAAAACAAGCTAAATATAAACATTGCAAAAACAAAAAGAAAATGCAATAACTTAAAATGACATCTATGTGTGATTAATCAGTCCTCTGAGTATCATCAACACTAACCAACCGAAGTGATAATAAACAGCAGAAAAGATAACATGGCTGGTCTGAGGTAGGGAAAAGCTAACCCTGCTCTCAGTTTTAGCAAACAAAGCTGATGTTAAGCTTAGTTAACAGCGTGGTAGATACTTCTAAAAGGGGACCTAACTGCGCAAGTCATCATATCCTTATTATGATGGCCCAAGTTTTAGTTAGCAATAAACAAGATAATGAGGCTATAGTAGGCACACCACCATCACTTCTTCCCAAAAATCTCAATTTCTGTTGCCTGGTGATTATAGGATGTTCATTGAAAGACTTCAGAAGTTGAAATTAAGAATAAAACCTCAACAAACAACTTATTTTAGGACTTAGTTTTGAGGACTTGTGATGTGGATGCTTGGTTATTAAACAAATTAGGAACACTGTAATGTATCCCTATTTCTTAAGATTGTGGTTTGTTATCAATCATAAAATGGCAATGACAACATTTATATTACAAGGGCTACAGGAAGCTGATAAAGAACAGGAGAAATCCCTGGGTGGAGAGGCACCTTGGCCAAACTATGAAAGTTGAGGAAATCTAAATTCTTGCTCACAGAATTTTTGCATTTCAGTTTTAATAAAACTTCAACAGTGTGAAGTTCAAACACAGATGAGAGCCATAGAGAAACTCATTCAAAAGATGGACAGGGAATAGGAAAGTGTCTTTGGCATGTTAAAAAAGGCTGAATGAGGTTATTGAAACCACAGAAACCAGCTTCAACAACCTGAAAGCCTGAAAATAATGTTCTTGTATATTGTGATTTTTATAATAATCAAGGGTATTCAGCCATCATTTGGTATTTGAACAGCACAACACATATTCAAGGACACAATTTTAGATTTTCTTTATTTTTTTTGCATGCATTTCCACACAGAATGTGTTTGAAGAAAAACATAAATATTTGAAATTATTCTTGGACTCTAGGTCCAAAGGTTTTCAGCATACAGCAAATACCTATATGAATAGATGAAGAAGATCTATGTTGATGTGATATTATATGGATTGGTACAGTTTTTTTTTTTTAAGTGCCAGCTTTGACGGAAACTTCATGCCACCAGAATTATCTTTTCTGTTAACACAATGAGAAAATGATGTTAATGAATGTATCTTGCAAGTTGCAAAAATATTGATACTGAACATATGAGTAAAATGTTCAGTGACAACATATTTAATTGTTTCTTTTACCAATATACGTATATGATTTTGTAGAACAATATCCACTCATAGTCACTACAGCATTTTTCATGGTTATATTTAGGCACTGGCAGCTTTTGATCAAGGTTAGGGAAAGATCGTGGTCTTTGGCACGGGGGATTCAGGATGTAAACCTTCATCTTTGGTGTCAATGTCCTGTTTTGTACACCTACCATTGACCCCCAATCTCACATAAGTTATCCCTACAAATGAACAAAGGCATGAAGGTATATTAGACTCCTTAGTACAAACTCAACATGATTCACAGCATATAAAGTTGCTGACCAGGTGCATCACTTCATTTTTGAGCTTGAATGTATACTTGGGAGTATGCTCCATGACTGAACATAATCATGACTTTAAGGAGACAGTGACTTTACTTAATGTCTTGCTCAGTCTTTAGATGTCAATGGAACTACGTAGCTGGCTAGGTTGGCAGTATAGCCAGCTGAAAGAAACCAGTATGCACAGCAGGTTAAACAGACCATCATTTTCAGCAGAGGTAAATGTTTTTGTAACCTAGTGTGTGTGTGTGTGTGTGTGTGTGTGTGTGTGTGTGTGTGTGTGTGTGTGTGTGTGTGTGTGTGTGTGTGTGTTTGTGTGTGTGTGTGTGTGTGTGTGTGTGTGTGTGTGCGCACTACCCTAAATACAGATATTATCATATTAACATATTTAGTAGTATACGTAGTATAAGAGTAGTTCCTTACTGACAAATGGACGTTTTGCCACAAGGAGAATTGCTGTTGGGTTTTTCTTTTTGGTGTTGTTGCTTGTGCAACATTTATCTGGGTTGCTCTAAGCTGGCTGCCTTGGCGCGGCGAAACAGAAAGTGTTTATGAACCATACAGATAATTTACAAGCAGGCAAGCCAACTTAATTCATATAGCATTCATCAAAAAAAGTTGCAAAGTGTTTCAGCTCTACCATTAAGGATATGGAGATAAGGTTGAAAAACAATGGAAATTTCCCTCAGTCATCTTTAAAAACTATAACAGAATGGGCCTTGCTCTAGTAGCCTCTATGAGCTATTGCTGCCAATCAAATGTAAAGCACTATATTTCTACCAGCAAGAGTTATGTGGTGTTCTGAATTTCTAATGTCTGGAACTTAAATGTCTGTGATACAAGTCTGCTTGGAGAATGTGTTGGGTAGAGGGTTATTTGCTTGAGGAGGAGTATTGTTTAAATCACAAACATTCACCAGGAGATTTCTAAAATGCTTTAAGACTAGATTACTTACATAATGAGTCCTGTGGGATTTCCCGCAGTCTTCCATTGAACCATACCACCATGTATTTTTAAGACCATTAAGATTCAAGCGGGGCCTGGCAAGTTTTGCAAATAATAGAGCTGATATTCTTTTACAGAGAGTTGATGTATACGTGTATTTTGGGCTGGGATCAGCCCATTCAAGCTTGTTCTGCTCTGCTGACCTCTGAGCTGATTGAATCCCTGAAAGGGAGGTATAAACACCTCGCAAAGAGGCACTTTAACTGTCATGGATCAAAGTGGATAGCATACTTTTTTCTGGGGGCGAAATAAGTGACCCCCAAGACAAGCAGTCTTTTTCAAACCTACAAACTACTATCATAGTGAAGAAACTGATGAACAACACAAATCTGTTTTCAGTGATAAATTCATGTTGATTCATTCACCTTTTTCTTTTAATTTTTAAGCAAAGACCTCTTATGGCGCGCTTGGACGATACATGAAGCGAATCCTCACTTATGTTGCTCATTTGACCCGAGGATCATTTGTGTTTATTCACCCCAAACAGTTACAACACATTGGGCCAGATGCAAGAACCACTCGTACGCACAGATTCGTTCTTAAACCATGCGTACGAGTGATTTACGAGGATTTGCCGCATTCACCAATTTCCTCATATTTTGGATTTTCTCTTAGGTACGAACAAAATTTACGAGTGGTGCAGACCTGTCGTACCTCTCACGCACAACCAACCTGCAGTCCTCCAAAGCAATAAAACATGACTGTTACTGTCTAATTGTCTAATGGCAGTGTGCCAACGATATCATGTCTTTTGGGGGAACTCAAATTTTTCTGGGGGGGGGGGGGGGGGGGGGGGGGGTGACATCATATACTGTAAGCAAGATATGATAATCACTTAATGAACACATAACACCTCCACACGGGTATCAAGACCAAACAACACTATATGATACAATCTAGCCAAGCACGCTACGGTAGCTATACTCTATACTCTACAGAGTGATGTAACCTACTGTAGTTTATCAGCACAAAAGACTGTTACCCTCATCTCCAACTTATTCTGCCGGCTTGCTCTGCGTTATCATGCCGGGTGTTAGCAGGTCTGTGCTGACAGCAATCCGGCAGCACATGTAACATCAACAGTTGAGCTTCAGAGTCAACTGACTTGGATTTTCTTTTTAACATCACTGTATGCTGACTACCACTTAACAGAGAAATGAATAATGTCGATCCGCAGGCTGAGCGTATATTATATTGTCAGTATTTTAGAGACCCCTGAGTAATGGGTGTGAACTACAGGGGATGTACGCAATGAGCAAGTGAATACTATGTCCCGTTCATTAAATTGCACTTCTGAATCCGTAATCATGATGACATTACTCTGTTTGTGAAATTATTAAGCTATTTAGTATAAAGAAGTATGCTATTTAACAATTTAGGTAGATATATCAGTCATTTAAATTGACAATTGAAACTATGATATAATGCAAGCTTACAATATAAATATTAGCGGCAGAAACTACAAAGCGACTTGTCCACAGTTACTTTTCCACAATATAAACTGACTATTTATTAATAACTGTTATTCATTTAATTGAAATATTGCTTATCGAAGTAATAGTTTAACTCCCTGGCTGATGACATCCCCTAGCATAATTCATGTTCAGTCATTTTTGTTTTTATTTCTTTGATGGTGCGCGCAACAGCTGAGACAGCGTTCACAGCACGGGTCATTTTTCCTCATTCTTTGTCTTTCTCAGGACCTTTAATTCCACCACTAACACTAAATAATAATATGTATTTCTGTTGATCTATTTCTGAGAGCGGGACCTCAGTCTGAGAGCTCGTAAAGTTCTTATTCTTAGTCTTTAGTGCCATTTTCATGAATGGAGCTTCTCCACAACCTGCCGGTCGTCTGACCTTATATGGTATTTTTGGGGCGTCATTCATGTTAATTTACTATTCTCTGGAACACGCGTTCATTTAGAACAGGTGGGATTCATCATGTTTACGAATGTCATTTACGACTGTTTCCTGGTGATACGAGTGTTTGGTGAATCCGACGTGGCACACTCGTAAATTCCACCTCACGAAAAAAGTACGACAGGTTTAAGAAGAAAAATACGAACATATTCTTGCATCTGGCCCATTGCTATATATTACCTACAAGCTAACTAGCCCCATCTGAGGGGGTATGCCTCTGTGTTTGTGTTTAGTTCAGCCACTGACTGAAGTCAGAACTCACCAGGAACTCTCTCCTTTCCCCTCTCTCCTCTCTCTACGTTGATGAAGTACATAAATAAAGCTGTGCAACACATGCATATGTTTCGCTCAAATGGAGACATTTTCAATTTGCACAGATGAAAATTCATGTATTTGCTTTTACTTTTTTTATGTAATCAGGCTGTGCAAAAAATTCATTTCACGTTTGGCCTGAAGACACCATTACAGTGTAAAACACATTTTTTATGAAAGCGGATTAAATTATGTATTCAAGTACTGTCAGAAAGTCCAGAACCTGTTGGCATTCGAGGGAGCACACCGTTGTTTTCTGGCATAGATTATTAATCCCACAGGAATCCATTAGAGTCGGAGACTCTTGAACATTTATCACAGTGTGAAAATAAGTAAAAGAACATAATAATTCATGAAGCAAATGACAAAAAATTTAAAGAAATATCTGTATGGTAATAATCCAAAAGGTGGACACCATTGTGGAAGGCAAATGTTTACTGACACCTCATATATATACTAATAAAATAAATATAAGTATTGTAATGTACACAATATACACAAAAACAACAACAATCAAAAACCCAGCAACACAGTCAAACAAACCCTCACGTTGAGAAAAGTATAACCTGCAGGATTTGGAAGAGCCTTTTTGAACTCTGAAGTTGAGCCAGAAATCCATAAGCAGCGGGGCTGAGCCAAGCAGCATTCACCACACTGGGTCAGATCGCTGGTCAATTTATTTTTAGATTTTAAATGTTCTTAGTACAATAGTTTTCTTTATACAGGTTGAATGGAGTGAAACTAGATATTGGGCATCTAACTGGGAATGTAAAATGTTCTGTCTTTCCATTTTTGCAGAGATTTTAGGGCTTTTTATTTTATGATTTCAGTACAGCTTGAACTTTGTGGGACTCAGCTTGGTGATGAGAGAAACAGCATCTCTGCGACTTCAATTATGGACAATACTGGAACAAGGGCAATGCTGAAGGTTTCAACAAGCACCCTTAACAAATCTTTGTCCTGTAACACTTACTGAGTTCACAAATTCAATGCACTCAAAAATACCATGAAGTAAAAATCTCTCAAAAGCCTATATTATTATTTAGGCTACCAACCTCAAACCAGTAAAACATTCTGTCTGAAAAAGTAGACCAAAGTAATTGTCAAGGTGTTCAGTAGCTCCAAGGGCAAAGTACTGAAAAGGTATGCTTGGATGGTGTTAATTTGCAAGAAGGAGATGACTAAAGGTGTACTGTTGGAAAGTGAATCGACTGGATCATAACGTCATGTGCCAATAACTTTGAAAATTAAATTGTAGGTTATAGATCAATCTTATCCCACTGTATCATCCTTCGAGGATCAGTATATCATCCTGTTAATAACAAGGAAGCAGAAAAATGAGAAAAATTATGTAAATGTGCATATTTCAGATTTCAGAACAGAGAGCAATACACACTAAAAAGAAGGGTTCCAAAAAAAGTTTTTTTTACTCCCATGAGTAAAGAGACCTGCCTAAGATATTGGTGTTACATTTGACTTTTGACATGTGTCACTTGACTGATGCAAAATCTTTTTTCTTTTCTTTTTTCTTGAGTTAGATCTACATGTGATGAATAGAAATAGAGGAAAAATAGAGTTTCTATAAAATGATTGGGTTTGAAAGAGAACACACTGTGGTAATCAGGGACAATGACAGAGCCTATAATTATACACTACTGAGGCAGGAAAACTTTATATGCTTTATGTAGCTGTCAATAACCAATTGTACTGTTGTTTGCCACAGCCATTTCAAGTCCTGACTCTACTGGAAATGTTATGACTTTTTATGTGCTTTGAAAGTGAAGGGAAATTGGTAGAATAGGTATTTTCTAAAGGAAATGTATGGTCAATGTTATATATTTTCACAATTTAGCACCCACTCTTGAGGGGATTGTAAAACGTCCTTGGTCTGCATCAATTTCTCAAGTTGCCCTTCTAAAGGATTTGGAATTGTGTCAGTGTTAACTTCAATTAAGTTGCACTTTGAGAGGGAAAGAACTTCCCATCAAAAATTTAGCAAATGTTGAATGGAGGTATATAAAACAACGACAAGACCTGAAATGGTTTACTTGCTTTACTAATTAACATACGGTTTAACATTAGAAACAGAAAGCCTCGATATTAGAATACTCTGTATAATTATATTTAATAGATTATTCTAGCAATATTTAAATGTCAGTGCATCACACTGACATCCCCAGGGGGGGCTCCAATATTATTCAGTAGGCCAAATGCTAGACAATTGCTTAACATAGACGACACATAGATTTAATGCTCTTTCACTATAACTATGGTCTTACAGAGGTAGTGTTTAGGAACAGTAAATAACTAGATACAACTGCATTTGTTAAATAAAGGCAAGATGGAGATCATGCTCGAGAAAAATACTCAATATTATTGCTGACATTAATTGACCAATGGCAAAGATAGAAATATAGGACAGGATGTTAGCTTTATCAGCTACATCAAGGCAAGAATTAAGTCTGCCTTCCATAATCTAAAACATAAAGTAATATTTACAGGTTAATGTGAATACAAGATTTACAAAAAACTTGTAATGCCATCAACTCCAGTAAGAGCAACTATTGCAAAGGTCTTTCGGTCATCCGAAAAGCAGTATCTGGCAACTGCAACACATTAAGAACAGTGCTACCAGAGTACTACCAAGAACCAGATAAGCTGGACACATTATTTGTATTAACAACACTGCACTGGCTTCTCAACTCTTTCTCTAATTATATTTATATACTAATTGTTTGTTGTGCTGGTTACTTTTGACGAAAACATAATTGCTGCCTGGTGTATGTTCAGTGGTAAAGCTTTTGTACCTGACACAATGTGTAGGGAGGAGGTCCACGTGGGTGGTGGGTTAAAAAAAAGCTAACAGAGACTGGGGTCCACATCCTGAGCGTGCGTAGTTTAGACATCAAAGGCACTGTGGTTAAAATAGCGAAAGATAATTAAGTCTTCCGAATTAGATGACAAAAGATGCTGTTGGTCCATGCACTACAGGACAACACAGACAAGCCTTTTTCTGATCTGATGCTCCTATCTGCAGTTATTGCTGTTCCAAATCACTATTGAAAAATACATACATTTTATGGTGTAACAGTGCTGTAACTAAGATCTGGTTAGGTTTAGACATAACAACCATTTGGTTAGATTAGGAAAGATCAGGATTTGGGTTCAAACAGGTCGTTATTTTAAGGTTATGGAAATATTGCTTGGGTTCAAATGACTGTCTCCTTAAAGTTAAGGGAACGTCATTGCCATGGAAAACAAAAAGTGATTTCCTCTATCAAAGTCTGATATTTGTTGACCTTCTCCCTATGGAGAATTAGTTTCTCTATAATAACATCATCTGATTTCCTTCTTTGCTACAGTCATCATTACTACAGCCGCTATTAAACAACATCAATAGATGTACTTTTAGACATTTGCTTCAATGACTGATCCTGTCTTGGGAGGACAGGACTCTCAGAAACATTGGGGTTACATTTAATTGTGTGTAAAGCATACACGTTGTGTCCATGTCTCATGCTTCAAGCCACTGTTGACTTTTTAAATATTTAATCATGACAATCTTTCCCTAACACAAGTCCTGCAAGTGCCTGAACCTAACCATAAACAACTGTAATCATGCTTTTGTCGCAAAGAGCGGATATTGTGGAAAAACAAATTAAATATTTTGTTACTGAAGATTTTTCTGATGCATTCACCATCAACATTTTTCAAATTGCTTGATTCATCAATAACCCTGACCCTAACTTATTTTACAATCTTCCATTTTACACCAAATGTTTTTTGACAAATACATGACTTTATAGCCTTGCAGGCATTACAGTCATCCCACTGAAGGCATTGAAGAATTGCAGTAATTCAAATGAAGAATAAACAGTGATGGTACTCTGCTCTCCACTCTGTACATCAAATCCCCAAGAGTCTTAATGCCTATAGGTAGCTACAGTCAGCCAACATTAAACCAAGAACTGTTGCTTGTTTGCATATCTTCATGTTAGTGAGACATATTGCACTTTACACTCTGACAATGAAATCTGTCTGCATTTAATCTCAAGTATACAGAGCTGCATGTAAACACATGAAGTAAACTTTAATGAATGTTAAACAACTGATTTGCATAAAGAAATTACAATAAACCAAAGTCCAAAGGACTGAACAGCACAGATTTGAAAACACTCCTGATCCTGTTGGTGGATTGCAGGCTTAATAGTTACACCCTCACTAAACAGCTGCCATTAAAAAAAGTGTGTGTCTTTGTCACTGTGTCGATTGATTATTCAAAGCTAAAATTGGAGGCTAAGGAAAGACCTTGAATTGTAACAAGATTATGTGATAGTTTTTTTTTTTTAATTCTGTGAAAAAAAGATCTCATTTTTATGAAATGTCATGCCATAATAATCCACTATGTAAGTCATGAATACAAGAAAGAATAATGTCATGCAATTTCACATTTGTTTATACGTTAAAGAGAAAGTATGCAATGTTTCGGTGAAAGCCAAAGTGTCATTTCAACACATGCTTCAAAGATCTTACTCAGTGATTATACCAGGATTGGCTGCTTGTTGAGTTTTGTTTATTGGGAGTAATTCAATCTCTTAACAAAGTCTAACAAACTGATTACTTTTATTATCACAGTGTCTGATTAGCCAAGAATTATAAAAAAGTATGTACTGTATGTATTGTTCAGATTGAGTCTGGGAAATAATCACATAGAGTGGTACAATATCATATGAAGTGGCACATTATGAATTAGTTATGGCTCTTCAAGCTGTATGCATGGATCAACTGAGTATATTTCTTTTGTGTGTCTGAAACACCAAACACACTAGAGGCAGAATTTTTTTTTTTTAAATGTATTTGTGATTTTGATAGTAATGATACAGTAGACTCTACACATTATGCTGTTTAGGAACTCAATTAGAGTAAACTAGATTTGGGATAAAGATAATTCTCTCTCTCTCTCTCTCTCTCTCTCTCTCTCTCTCTCTCTCTCTCTCTCTCTCTCTCTCTCTCTCTCTCTCTCTCTCTCTAAATGAAAGCTTTAAGACTGAAAGGGACGTGACTATAATTTACACATAAAAATCAATGTACTAGTCATAGAGTACCACTCAGTCCGTGAAAACACTGGTAAAGTGTGTTCTGCTACTCTCAGGAGTCACGTAAGTAATGATGTCACCAGGGATTTCTCTTCTTGACCTTGAGACTAGAAATTTATAACAGAAAGCAATCGGTTGCATTATGGGAAATGTTCATCCAGCATTTTTAGCAGATGACCCACACTTGGGATTATAAATCAAGATATTTTGACCTTCACTAGTTTGATTTTGACCATTAATTTGTCTCTCATGAGTCTCATGAGATGTATGATACTGAATCTATTATTTGGGGTACATTTTAATGGATTCTGAAAAGTTATTAGCAAAGCTAGTACAAACTGCATGGCAGAAAATATTATCCTTTAAATCTCCATTTACTATTTGTAATGTTTAAGAACTGAGTGATTTTTTAAAAATGATGAATTTAATTTTATCTTGTATAAAGGGTGTATCTTGTTATATTGTTTTCTACCTATGTGCTTGTACACACATACATACTTTATATTTAATTCTATATTATATTAATAGGTTTGTTGTCCTTGTTATGGCTGTATGTTTGTGTGTGTCTTCCTGATTTATTGTGTAGGACTAGATGTTATTATCCCTTAGTTGCACACTTGAAGCATGCTGCCAGGACTATGTGGGATGGTCAAGTGAGTGGTGGCATCCTCTGGGTTGTCAAGTGGGCGCCGTCCTTCCTCAGTGTTTCGCTGATGGGCCCATGACACCTCTAGAGGGTTCAGCAGTTTTGTTGTGCTTGTTATGGCTGTATGTTTGTGTGTATCTTGCTGAACATTATTTTGTGTAAGTACATTGAGTAAAATTCCATGTATGCATATACATACTTGGCCAATAAAGTTGAGTCTGATATTTATTTAAGCATTATTGATTTGTCCAGTATCAAGCTTCATAGTTACTTGCGTTAGTGTCAGTCATGGGTGTGGTGCCCACTCAAATATTTGACATTGGACGGCATGTGTTTTTAATTACCCTTAATAATTTCTCTTAAACATAATAATGTCTCTATGTATGTTAGTACATGTGGTTGCCTGGTGACCTGTCCAGGGTGTACCCAACTTCTTGCCCAATATCAGCTGACTTTGGCTCGAGCTTCCCAGTGACCCTCTAGAGGATATGTGATTAAGAAAATGAATGAATTTAATTATATAGTGTACAAATGTCAACCCAAAAGGATTTAATTTCTTCTTCTCATTCGTTACTCAAAATCTCAGCTTCTCAAATATATGTGCATGTTTGAGCCAAAATCGGACCCAAAAACGCGAGTGGACAATGTGAACAACCCATGGAGCAACTTTTGTAACAAAGAATTTGGAACTGATGGCTATTTGTGGGCGTGCACAGATGATCTGATGTCAGTTTGAAGGGGCAGTAAAGGTAACTTTGTAAACAGACCTTTCAGAGCAGACTGAAGCCAGGGCTTTAGACTCTCCAGGAGAATATTTTCTTTTACATATTTTTATGTTCACTACAAGATTTGGAACTTTGATTCTGTTAAAATAGCAATTCATTCAGTCATAGAATGTCACAAAACACATGTTCTCTTTGACATATACATTATGAAACAGTGCCCCCTCGAAAAAAAGTGATCGCAGTTATTATTTTTTTTTTTTTTATCAGATTTTTTCTGAAATTAGTCTTGCATACAATGTTTCCTTCATGTTGTGTACAGTTGATGCAGTTGTTCTGCATCAGTGACTGTATACAATGTCAATATTAATAATGATGTTGGAAATGTACACTTCTGTGCAGTGTGTACAGGCTACTACAACAGTGGCACTGTAATGAACAATACATTCAGATCCAGATAATACTCCAAACATCAAATAAAAACAGACAAGTGCAATCTCATTACCATATCAGCTTCAGGGCACAGTACCTGTGGAGACAGAAATTAATATCAAATTGCTCCTGGAACCTCACATCAGTTTCACAGCAGGACGTTTTGGTTCTGCCAGTTTACATATTGCTCATAAATGACCAAAAACACACCACATGTTATGAATGACAGCAGGACTTGAAGAAAATAATATACTTTAAAATCAATGTATTGTGCCACTCTCATGTGCCTTTGCTTGTCACCTGGCAACAATCTAATTGCACATATACGCCACCATGAACATTTAGCATTAACATCACAGACAGCAATCAAAAATATTCAGGAGAAGGGGAGAGAGAGATGACAGGTTGTTTATTCTCTTTGTTATTAAAGTCCAGTTGTGGACAGGCTGCCAGTCTTTTATACGTGCTCACACACACACACACACACACACACACACACACACACACACACACACACACACACACACACACACACACACACACACACACACACACACACACACACACACACACACACACACACACAAAAATAAAAATCATTCACACCTACAGGAAACTTACAGGTTTACATATGACCTGTTGCCCTTTCACACATGGAGCACATAACAGGAGATTGTCTGTGTCTGTCATATTCTCACCAACTGGAAATACTCCGTTTGGTTTAGGTGAAGGGTGGCGTCTTGGTTTAGCGTGCAGGAAGGAGGACATGATGCAAACAGTACACCGGGGATGCAATTCAACGATTTTAAGCTTTTCGCACAAGCCTCCAGGAATAGCGCTGTGCTTTGAAGCTAATTTGACATAGTGGCCAAACCATGTAATTACAGGATGAGGTGACACTATTGGGCCCAAAAGGACTTTTTCTCATAGACCTACAATGTAAAAGAGATGTCTGTAAGTCAGGGGATAATGTTTTTTGAGCATCTAAATCCCCACAAAATGACTTGTTTCAGTATCTCTACTGAGCATGCTCCATGGACGAACTAGAGCGTGTACAGTATGTTTTCATCTGGGTATTTCTTTTCAGCAGAAGTGGCTTTCTTGGTTTCATGTGCCACTGAGCAATGTTGATAGGAATAATGGGGCCTGTACTGAATCCAATTCTCTTTATACATCTATGTGTTGTCCATAAATATATCACAAGAGGTCCTCTTTCCCATTAGTGCTAGCTTTACTGCAAAATGTTCAGGCCCAGTCACAACAATGCAGCTTGCTGTATTCACACACGAGCTCAATCGGGTATTACATGGACTTGTAATAGGGAGCGGGCACATGTACAACACATCACAACATGATGTGCAATAATTTATTTTATTTATTTATTATGATTTGAGTCTATGTTTTGCTGTACAGATGAGAGTATGAGTGAATGAATGGATGCATTTATTTATCTTTATTTATTCTTATTTTATTTTTGTTATGAGCCCGGTCCTTGAGTGCACCTAAATTCCATTGTATGTTTTGTACAATGACAATAAAGAATCTAAATCTAAATCTAAATCTAAATATATGAAAAGAGCTTTAGTGTCTACAGTTAGGCAAGCTTACTTGTCTTTGGATCATGGGAGGGAACCGGAGTACCAAGTGGAAACACAAAATATATTCACAACCAGCCACTGGATTTCATCCCAAGATCTTCTTATTGTAAGCCAACAATGTTAACCACTGTTCATCATGCCTACCCCAAATCGAAGATTATACTCAGACCTTTGCTGTTCAAGGTCCCAGCTTATATAATAATGTTCACTTTTATACAATAGCTTTTAAGTCATTTCAAGTTATGTTGTTCTTCCCTAATAGTTTACCCTCTTTCCAATCCAATTCATATTTTATATTCATGGGTTTTTTTTGCTTGTTTGTTTGTTTGTTTTTGCTCAATATTTAATGCTGCTGGTCCTGTTGTGTCCTGCAGAGTCCTGCTGTGAAAAGTGCATATGATTACAGATGATCATTTTTACAGCAGACTTTCATTAGAGCAGAGGTTTTAAAAGAGGGAGACTGATCTCCCCAGGGGTGCAGTTTCAGGGGAGGGTCAGTGAATGTTATAAAGGTAGGAAAGAGGTGAGGTCTCACTCTCTGTTCCCGTCCGGCACAACACAGAAGTGAATCGAGGACAGAGTATGGGCCTTTTTGTTTACAATTATTTGTTTGCTCCATATTTATTTTTGTTTCATTGAGTTGTTTTCCTTTTTTAAATATAATTATTTATGCGGGCTTGGTGCAATATTTTCAGCGGGCATTGTGCAATTGAGCTGTCGCTAAATAGAGAGGTTATGAGCTCCAAATAAATGTTGAGATCCCCGTTTGGTGTGTTTATAGTATAGCACTGGCTATAGCACTGGCTACAGTGCTTATTATTTAGTGCAGTGGTATTTTCATTTCTTTGCATATTACTTTGGGTTCAGCCTTTATTAGGACTCTCAAATCCCTATCTGTGTATCTGTGTATTTTTTTTAAAATGTTTAATATTGTAAAAGTAGTTGCCAGCCTCTAGTCCTGTTTATTTGGGACACTTACTTGTGTTGGGGAGGAAGTATTCAGAGGTTTAGCTGCTACATCAGTTACCAACACTACAATTACAGTTATTATTACATTAGTGATCAAATGAGATCACATAAAATGGCCTTAGTGTGTGTGACTTACTTAAAGAGATAATGTAGTTTTGTGAAATCAGAAACAAATAAAAGGCTTCAGACAGACTTAAAGTATTTGATGGCATCTTAAGTATGTCAAACAGCAATATCAGGAGACCTTGGCTCAATTGTTGAGTGGGATCAAATCATGATCCCATAGGTATCCAGGAATTGAACAAAACCAAGCAAGCAAACTAAGGGGTGGGTTTTTTCCAAGCTTTGTTTGAGGAGAGGCCCACATGTCTTAGACTTTGTAAACCAGAGCTCTCAGAGGTTTGGACACTCCGAGAAAGTTTTAACATCTCCCTATTAGCCTGTCAATCTTTTCCCTCCAAGCTTTTCATCTGAACCACGTTTGAGTGGTAACCAAAGAGAAAAATGGACTGCACTCTGACTAACTTAATTACATGCACTTTTCTACCTAAATGGAGAACACACTTCCCAATTTCACCTATTCACACAATGATGGCAGGCTCTGGTCTGTTCACCAGAAGGTACTTGGAGTTCAGTGTCTTGCTCAAGGACCAAGGAAGAGGAGCTGGGGATCCAACCACCAACCCTGCTATTGTGTAAATGAGTTTTTTTCACTCCTGTAATCAGGATTGGTTAATATTTCACTGGTTAGTTTTAGCATTATTTGTTTTTTATATAGGTATATAAGATACCATGTTTAGTGCATGTTCTATGCAGAAGTTTTACGCACTTTACATTCCTATCCATTATGCAATACCATCAGGAGGCACTTGATCAGTCCCAAATGTATTTTGCAGTATGACAACGACCCCAAACATACAGCTAGAGTTATAACTATCTTCAGTGACAAGAAGAACAAGGAGTTCTGCAACAGATGGTGTGGCCCCCACAGAGTCCTGATCTCAACATCACTGAGTCAGTCTGGGATTACATTAAGAGACACAAGCAGCTGAGACGCCTAAATCCAACTGTAGCAACTTCTCCAAGATGCAGGAACAATCCACCTGCCAAGTACCTTGAAAAACTATGCACAAGTAACTGAACTGTTGCTGTGTTAAAGGCAAAGCACGGTCACACCAAATATTGATTTCTTTTAGGTTTCTACTGAAACTGTTTATTTTGGCTCACATCTCAACACACATTGTGATGTGAGCCAAATAAACAAGTGAATGTTAGTACGTTGTCCTCCTTGACAAGGAAATTTGAGTGCCACCTTTTCTTATTTTTGGAATATGCACAGTAATTAAAATGCTGTTGTGTGGAATGAGTTACAAAAAGTTTAAATGCTAAAATCTATACTTGCTTTTGAAGATTTAAAATATTAATACAAGCATTCTGAATGGCATTTGTAATTGTTTATCTTAATGTGTAACCACTATTACTTAAATGTCTTGTTGCCTGACCCGTTTTATTTTTATAATGTTTCTTGCACTTGTTTTTCTTATGTCTGTCCCTGTTTATGCAGTTGAATTGCCCTGTTGTGTTACTGTTCTTGTTTGATTGTTGCTCATACAGCATGTGTTATGCTTATGTCCATTTTGGCTCACATTTGTTCTTGCTTATGTCTGCTCATGTCTAACTGCTCTGTAACTGTTTGTTTGTCGATTTGTTCAGTCGTAGTTTGCATTGCTTTTACTGTGTGCTGCTTATGTCACTCTGTGTTTTATACTTATTGTAACTCACGTCTTATAATGTTTTAAATCTGTTTCTTGATGTTAGGCGGCCAACTCACACCTGGCCAGGGACAACAGATGAAAACTAGCCTTTGGGCTAATTCTGGCATATTTACAGATATGTTTATTAATATGCACTGTCCCTGACAAATAAACTAATAATACAATAATAAATAGATGTAAAAAATCAACAAAACATGATACTTATGCTGATAGGTAATTGTAGGGCTAGCCACCACACCACCATGCTGCCTCACAGGGGTTGGCTTCAGTCCCCCTTAGCCTACTACAGCTGGTATACAGTATATAACGGATAGATAATGACAGGTAATTGTGATAATTCACTCAAGTAACAATACAATTACTTCAAAGTATACAATTAAGCTAATGATGACAAGGTAGAAATGTTCCGTTCTAAACTCTAAGAGTCAATAAGTGCCACATGATCTGACACAGTATAATCAGCTATTTTATAATCTGAATGTGTAAGCCAGTCTAAGTAAGGTTTAAAATTCCATAACTGCATGAAAATAATAAAAAAAAGTGACTTCAAAATCTTCATGGCAGGTCATTTATTCAAGAACTGTCAGGAAACTGTGTTACTGCCACAACACTGCACTGTTATTTTCACTCTGATCTTGACAGAATCTTCTTTTTTGCACTAGTCCACAGTTGTTGGTTGTTCAGCTTTCTTTGACTCATTTTAATGAGGATTTTCTCATCTTTCATGAGAACATGCTTCATTGGCTGTCCATTTCTGTTTTGACACTATGCAATACAAGAATTTGAGTTCTTGTGGGATGTTCAGTGGGTTGCCTGGCAACAGGACTCAATAACTTTGTCTTTTTATGTTTTGTCTGTGGTATTTACTCGTTGTTCTTTATGTGTTCCTCTCTGACCTTTAAGACAAAAATCACTTTAAATATTTGAAAATAAATTATGCATGGGGTGTCTAGTCTTTTGTAGATTTCAATAATCACTGTTCTCCCCTAATGACACTCCCCTAATCACAATAGCCCGTTGATAAAAGGTGAGGAAAGAATAAAACCATCAGTGACATGAACGCATCTAGGGGAAATTGTTCTTCTTCAAAATATAAAATGCCCCACTTGCATTTCTTTCATGCATCAGTGGCTGTGTGAACAGTGGCTCAGTGGGGCCTCGAGAGGCGGTCAGGTTGGGATCTCTTGTATAATTGTGGATTCAGAAGAAAAAGTGGATTTAATGAAACCAAGCATGGAGACAACAACAGAGGAAACATGTTATGTTGATCCATTGTTCACTATGATTCATGTCTTTGGTCATTTAGAGAAGCAGCTCTCTATGTTTGTGGCATTTTTAGCATTCTCTCTAATTTGCTCCTAAAAAGACGCGGATGCACCTTCACCGCCTCCCATTGCTGCACACAAACACCCTCCTCTGAGCGCTCTCTCTCAGTTTTTACCCTGCAGTCACGCCACACCATCTACACTTGAGATTGTATGAAAAACAACAATAACGATCAGAAAAACAAGGACACCATTTCTATCCACTTCTAATTCCCACTAGATCAAGTCTAAATACATACGGGGTACTACACTGTACTGTTTTCCCTACGGGATGGGGGATTTTCAGTAGTAAACACAGGGGAGTGACCAGACTCTCTGTGGGAACAGAGGCTAATGATTGTGATTGTGTTGTGGTAATCCTGTGAGAGATGGTGAGGTTTGGATAGAAAAAAATATTTTTGTACTCATCTCTGAACATAGTTGCATACTATATACTTTACAATCATTGCATTGGCCAATCATATACATTCAAGTGTACATTCCTGGTAACATAAACGATGTGTTTCTGCTGTTTACCTCGTGGTAATGAAAGATAAAATAGTTGCCGCCACAATGCTGTTAAATTCCTGTTTAATAGTGCACAGTATTACAAAGCCACTGTGTCATGTTTTAGTGTCTAAACAAATTAATCTTTAGCTCTAGCAGGGCTTTCTGAGATACATTTCATTGTGTCACTGGTACCTTAAACAATACGCCTCCACCAACACAGCTATTTGCATGTTTAAACACATGACTGTTTTTTGGTCTGAATTCAGCACTGACCTTTAAGTTCACATCTGTTGAAAATCTGCTTAAATTAGCTATTCATATCACTGGTAGATATGAAGTATTACAAAATGAGCATAATATCGATCTATCCATACATATACAGAATATATACAGTATATGTGTTGATATTTCCTGTGGGATAATGAACCCAGGTATATAAGAAGTTCAATTATTTCAAAAATATAACAATTCCTTTTGAACAGTCTATGTAGGTGCATGAGGGCACACACTCACATGGACCCAAGACCTCTGACCTAAAGTCATAAGGATGTTTAGCAAACAATGGACGGAACAATAAACCCAACTTTCTCACCACCAGTCACAGACAGAAAATTAACAGTTTCTGAAATTAACTATTTTTTCTTCTTTTCAGATACAACCTGGATAGGCCACCCTCCTGTCTCCTGCTAGCTCACAATCCCTTAAGCTGTCTGAATTGGTCAGTAAAAATGTGTAAAAAATGTGTATCTGGACTAATCTAACAAATTTTCACTTTTATTGTGTGTTAGAACTATCAATTAGATTGATATTATGGAAATCTGCACTCTGCTTCAAAATGTGTTAATTGAAAGTCACACGTATTATTGCATTTAATTGATTCAATGTAATAGTATAAGTGTATTATTTAGCTATGGTTTGATTGGTAGGATAATGCTTTCTTAACTGATTAAATAAAAATCTTAGAAAATGAAAGTTTATTGATTTCTATTCCGTATTTTATGTGGTTAATAAATATTACAATAGTTCCCTCGCTGTTTCTTAATGTGTTGATGACACTGAAAACAGAACAAGCGAGTATTCAATTTGTGTGTATAATTTTCAAATATCCAATTCCCACTTCAAAGTTGGAGAGCAGTTTTCTCCTCACACAAAGAAATTAATTAGCAACACAATGGTGTTCCCCCAAGGATCATATTTCTTCCCAAACACCCCTACTAGACTATAAAACTTTTACCACACTTTGTCAGGCGGCTGTTGCTCTTCTTCTGCCTGTGTGGTTGCTTATGGCTGCTGTTTCTTCTGTTTTCTCTCAGCCTCATCAGTGGTGATAGCTGTCCATGCAATTTGGTTGTTTTCTTTCTTTTCTTTGGCTAAGAGCTGCAATCTCCAGGAAGAGACTCAACTAAGAAAAAGGAAAAAATCTGCAAAAAATGCCTATGCCTCAGGCCAAATACCATTAGCCATCACACACAGGTTGTCATTTGAATAATGTATGTAATCTCCTATTTTTATCTTAGTTAAACTTTTTAAAGACTTTTCCAAGGACTCTTCTGATTAATTTAGAGCTCCATGTATCCAACTCTGCAGTCTGTCACCAAATGCACTGAGACTGGGACACCACCCTGCTGTGTGTGTGTGTGTGTGTGTGTGTGTGTGTGTGTGTGTGTGTGTGTGTGTGTGTGTGTGTGTGTGTGTGTGTGTGTGTGTGTGTGTGTGTGTGTGTTTGTGTGTGTGTGTGTGTGTGTGTGTGTGTGTGTGTGTGTGTGTGTGTGTGTGTGTGTGTGTGTGTGTGTGTGTGTGTGTGTGTGTGTCCACTACGTGACCTCAGCTAGTCTGAAACTGGATTCATCATCCTGAGAAGTAGTGAACCAAAGTTGTTTCACTGAACTTTCTGCAACAGCTCTCATGTAGTTGTCACTCTGGTGACCAGAAGATCACACTGAGTATGCTTCACTTAACTCAGCACTTTCTGGGAAGTTCCTCATCATCAGCCCTTCATCAGCAAGGGAACAGTAGGAAAACCATCTACCATGCTTCTGTCTCAGAGTTAATACAAAGAGCTGTTCACATTTTTCTTTTTCTTGGCCCCTTCTTGTGTTTTTGACTCGTTTTGATAACATTCATGTGTTATCCCTACATCACCCCCAATGTCCAGACAGGTATTTCACACCTCACCACATAAAAGTCTGTTTTTTGTTTGTTTGTTTGTTTGATTTTTCTTTTTGGTGGGGGGGCACCAATTGTCGGCTACATTCTGTCCACACTGCTTTCCAATTGTGTTGTAATTGTTGTCACATCTTTTCTTAAATCCAACTTAAGTGACAGTTTAATCGGCAGAAAGTCAGAAACTTTTCAGATGACTCCTTTTGGGAATCTTTAGGCTATCAGGGCCTCCAGCACCTCTGTAATCTTAGTTATTTGTGGGACTTACCTCTAAGTAGTATACGATTAGCCCTGTGCCATACTGGGATTAATAGAACAGGTGTTCAAAGGAAACGCTCTAGTGTGGATACAATGACTGGCCATCAGTAAAAGAGAGACACAGACCAAACAAATTTAGTGGTAATCACATTTTGTACAGCCCCTGTCGCTGAACACATTGAGCAGAGGGGATAGAGTGGATTGAAGAAGTCCTTTCATTCAGAAACTTGGAGCTACTTATGTTTCACATGGCTGTTTCCAATCATTTCAGATTGTTCATTCAGCTCTTAAGGCTTTTTGAGAAATATTTGATTAATATTCATGACAGCATACATAGACACATACATAAATCCTCATTTCATATCTTATTATCATACGGGTCCAGAGATTTTACATGAATAGAACAATAAAACACTTGTTTCAGTAACCACACTACAGTGGGATTAAAGAGTCAAACACCAATCAATCATGTCTTAGTCAATAAAAACAAATATACAAACTGGGTGGCATTGCTGTGCTAGATGTTTATCATTTGCATATTGCTAAATGACAGATAATGATCTCATCAGCAAAAACACAACTAATATAAGATTAAATTTGGTATACAGGTGACAGGTAATTATAGGAATCAATTATAGTCATTTACCTTGTAGTGATGTCTAAATGGTGACATATGTTGCCTGAAATTGATCTTTGACAAGCAAAATTAAAGTCCAACACAACTGACTTACAAACTCAAAATTGACTTAGTGTACCAGTCAAAAGTTTGGACAGAGTGTTCTCCAAACTTTTGACTGGTACTATATGGATAAATTCAATATAACAGATGCAGGGGGGAAAAGCCTGAGTCATAAGCTATTAACCAGCACACTCCAAGGATGTCCTTAGTACAAAAATCTAAAAATCTACCTCTGTAGTTGAGAACAGACCTCAAAATGTAATTTTCCACCATGAACTACGAATGGGCAATACCGGACTTTTTAAATTTAATATTATCAATATTTTTTTACTGCAATTTTAACAATATAATACTAACACTGATCGTCTCTTAAATCAAAAAAGTATGTGATCATTACATCTAAAGGCAAATCACATGACCCATACTGGCCATTGATACATTTATTATATAAATTATTTATAATAAAAGTATTAAAATTAGCCCAGAATTTTGTTTTACAAAAATACTATGATTAAATAAAAAATAAAATAAATAATCATAACATAAAGTTGAATAAAATTAATTAAAATGCCAACAGATGTTCAATTAAACTTTACTAGTAATACCACTAATCAAATTTAATGATATAATACTAAAAACATAATCTCTGCCAATTCCTCCCTGCTTTGCCTCTCTAAAAACTCTCCTTCAATATCTGATGTCAGACGGAGGGTGGTGATTTGTATGTATGGGCATCTTCTTGTTTTTGTTCTGCTTGTTTAGAACTTTGAAGGTGTTGTTTTTAAATGTCTGAAGAGGTTACTCGTGTTGCTGCTCGGTGGCACTTTCTTGTCACAAATAGTGCACCTTGCTGTATTTTTATCTACAGGTGAAAAGTGGCACCACGCTATGCACCGTTTCCATTTCTTTCCTGCCATCACAAGTTTGATGCTTTATCTTTATAGCGGGGGAGGCTGCACAGTCGCCCACTCTGCCACTGTGTGCGCTCAGCTGTCATGTCACATATGGTAGGTTTCCACAGTCATGTGACATGGGCCAACACAATGTCATGATTGTTTATTGGAACAAACATTATACAAAAGTACTGAAAATATTTGGAAGTAATGCAGCCACCCATGTTTTGTATTTATATAATCTTATTATCGATATATATATTTTTAAAGAAATCAATACCTAAGATAGCTAGTGAGTATTGAAGTATTGATCCCACAGTACTGAACCGACCATCCTTACAATGAACGTTAATGCATGCAAGTTATTTAATTAGTGCAATCACTTAACTCGCTGCCAAAATGTGTGTGGGAGAACTTTTTTTTTTTCTCCCACAGTTAAGTCCATGTTTGCCAGCATAACTGCATGTTAGAGGAAAAGATGGGTAATTAACATGTTTCAGTCTATGGAAAAACTTTGCTCAGTATATCTTAACCTTGCTTAGCAACAAGTATCATAAGGTAAGCTCAATTACAGAATAAAATTGTCACTGCCTTCCAAAAAAATGTAAGTATAACTGCTCCAAAAGTGATTAATATGCAATGTTTATGGTAAAGGTTAAAGGATCAGTGTGTAGGATTTAGTGGCATCTAGCAGTGAAGTTGCAGACAGCAACTAACTGAATTTTTGTAAAAGTTTAATATCATAGTCAACAAACTATTTTATGTTTTTTTCTTCTTCTAATGTGTAAATGTAGCCGTTTAGCCCCCGCAACACTATTGTGCAAAGGGCACAGCCACTGCATCCTGGGCTTAAGGCCACCCAAGACGATTGTAATTCTTTAAACCAATCACAAACAAGCCAGAGCATTTTATCCCCTATAGCAGAATGATAGTAGGGTGTAGCCAGACCAGTCTCCAGCACTGGCACAGCACTGTAGAAATAGGTCTGGCTATGAGAGATTACAGCTATTATAAGTCTTCAAATCTTATTAGCAGAGCAATCATTTTCAAAATGACCACCAGCACACTTATTAGAGGGCCTGAAAATCCAAGACAGTACTTTTATGCTTTCTAATTTGTTTTCTCAATTACCATGTGGAAATTAAATTGCGGCTTTGATTATGTTCACAGGCAACTTGTTGTCAAGTGAAGGAAGCGCTACAATTTTGTTCTTATTGTTTGTAAACATCCAGAGATTTATAATGTTTGAACTCAATATGGACTAAATCTTAAGAGTGTGTTAAGAGAGCTATCTATCTGGCTTAGCAGAGATACTTCAATCTTTCTTCTCACAGGTGCCGAAAATTAATAAGAGAGTTATTTAAACACTTAGCTAACTTACTAAGTGCTAACTAAACAAATTAAATGAGCCATTCTTACTTCCAGTGCACAACATGAAGCAAGTTGCAAACAAAATCATTTGTACACACCATAACTTCACCTCAAATGTTGTAATTTTGTATTTGAAGACAAATAAATGAGAATAAAATCTCACATTACTCACAAAATGCAACTCTCAACATGAAAATATATGATAATATATTTATAATATATTTATAATATTTGATAATATTATAAACAGACCTTCCTTCAGTGCACAGTACAAAAAAAAGCTCATTACATTAAAAAGAAATGCAAATAAGCTTTGAATTTAAATAAATTCACCATTTATCTTGTAGTCTAGAGCAAGAGCTTTTCATTGTATACATGATTAAAGGCTGTGTTATGGCTGCATCAACAGTTGTCATTAGTTATGGCTGATAGGAATTTGCATTAAACTGAACCCCCTCCCTGTTTTCTGGAAATTGGGTCCTTTCTATGAAATTTTGTTGAAAATCATTTGATTTTGTAGTTAATGTGTATATTATATGCACACTGGTTTCCTGGTTTTGATTCTTATTGTTATAATTTTCACAATGTTTAGGATATGTTTACACGTATGGAACACAGAGTAGAGTTTGACTCCCCAACATGCCAGACTGTCCTCCAATTAAAAACACGAGCATCAGTCATTTGAGCAAATGCTTAAAATGGCATATGATTAATTTTAAGTGACAAAGCCCTCAAGCAGCTGACTTCTACACAAGACCAGGAAAGATAGGAAAGGAAACATGTCTTCAACAAGATCAAAAGACTTTACTTTTTCTGTTGTGACATCCCTTGTTGCGCATACGGCTGATCTGATTACCGTGACCGAAAACATCTGAGCCCACAGCAGTTGTGTGCTCTATTGTAATTGCCAACAGCTACAGTAGTGTTACTCACCAAAAGGTAGTAGTTTGCCACTGCAGGGGTTAAAACTCTATCCAAGGCAACAGGCAGTTAGTGAATTGCCCAGCTTGTGAATGGATCCCATTAATGTTATGATCCATGTCATTTTCAAACAACAGAAAATACAGTCTAATTGCTGGTAGTGGCTATAAGTCTTATGGGGGCTGATGAAAGAATGAGAGCAATTTAGGATCCATCTTGCAATATGAGTTATTATTTATTATTGGTAACATTATGACAAAAATAGATTATGCTAGACTAAGAGATAGTTTGTACAAAATATGCTTCTACTAAATAAACGTGTTACTCCAGTGTTACATCATTATATTACCTAATGGTCAAGAAAAGCTGACGACATCTCCAAGTCTATTTGAAAACCCAGGTGTTGCTTCATTTATTTTATTTAATTTTATTATTCATATTTTATTATTCTTTTCTGACCCTGCAGTCTCTGACTCTGTCTTTTTTTTATTTGCCTACCCTGTTTAGTCTTTTCTTACTTGTAATACTCAACCCTCTGATGGATGATGGCTGTTGTGTTCCCTCTGACATATTTGCTTGCTCTATACTTTTGATATTTAATGGTGAGGATACACTGACAAATTTAGGTGTTATGGTAGAAATTTTAATAAAAGAGAATAATTGTGACATATGTTGGGAACCTAGCCACATCTGCAGATACATATTTCTGTAGTTATGACTTAATTTTGTCATGTTAATCTTTGACAATTAAGTTCTGCTCACATAATGTAAAACCAAGATAGGGCTCAGGGTAGGTTTAGATAAGGGAGATGGAAGTCATGTCTATGCATTTGTAATATTAAAACCTTTCACACATGCCAATATCACAGTGAAAAGCAGTTCGGGATGATCAATCATGGACACAAATGTGAATTAAAATGGTAATAGGCTTTAACTTAATGATTTTGGTGGATATCATTATTGGCTCCTGTAAGTGTGATAACCACACAAATGGAAGCCTGTTCAGTTCATTTTTTCAAGGGTGTCAATTAATCATATATTGTTAATTTTTAATTAACCAAAGGCATTTCTAGTCCATTTGAAAATCGTCCAAATGACTGCCTTGGGATGGACTCTCCAGGGCAGCAGGTTTAAATTATCCCAGCCAGAGTCAGTTTCATCTCTGGACCTGAGGTCAACACAACTGCAGAATATCGAGGATTATCATGCATATCCTCAAATTTGTCTCGACAAGTACTTCCCAGGAAGATAATGAATTATGAAAGAAATGGTTAGCTATGGTTAATAGAAAATAGCATAAAATCTTTAAATTAAAGATATCCCAAAAGGAGAGACATAATGAACAATATATATGCAGAAATATTATACATTTTTCATCAAAGCCATTTAGGAATCTAAGTCGCTAAGATGACTGAAGAATTTGCATTATTAAAACACAAAAACAACTGGATCATGGCATTTTAATAACATTTGAACTGGTGCTCATGCTAATGTACAGACAGTTTAAAATGCCCCATTTTATAGATTAAGAATAAACAGCACATAATAGTACATTTTGCTAAAGAATATAAAAGTGTTAATATATTGTTTGACCACTTAAGAGCAGCAGAATAAGCTGACAAAAGATATAGTATCACTAATGCTAACAATTGCGACTTTATACATCCAGCAGATAAAGAGCAACATTCACTCTCCCTCTGCATGCTCTATTATGTTCATTAACTAGTTGTCAACTGTTCTGTGCTGAGCAGGTAGTGTACAGTAAGTTTATTACAGCTTTTTATCAGAAAGCAGCTGCCTGGTGCAGCAGGAAACAACTTTGATGAGCACAGAGTCACAGGCTGCAAAAACGCAGTGATCCAAAATAGACTAAAAGGCTCTGTAGAGGTGAGAGGGACTGCAGAGTTGGGTGCCACATCTCTGTAGGTTTCTCATTACAAGTGAAATAATTCAGGTATTTTACTTAAAGCAGGAGTGCAGGACTTTTACATATATATATTAATGTCTGATGCATTCAAGCCCTGTCTAAACCAGTTCAAACAATGCAGATTCACCACCAGGTAAATCTCTCTGTATTTCCCAGCATCTGTTTTTAAACAGGGTATCATTGGTGACTTTCCTGAGCTGGGATACTATTAGTGACCATTGCTTTACGTTTTTTGTCAGTGGTCAGTTTGCGATTGTAGATGTGGCAGACTGTTATTAGTGCGCCCTAACCACGTTGCATCACCAGGGTGGTGACGGATAACGTAAAAAGCACCAGGGGTCTGTGTTTGTGTAAATATTGTCAAAATACTGACTAAAGTTGTTCACTGCAGGTTTAAGTAGTCGTTGAAACACCTCAACTCTCCTCCCACGAAAAACAATTTCATTTCAGTAAGTTTCCCAAAATGAGGGCTGACAAAGAAGCTAGGTAGTTCTGACAGGAGCAAAGGAGGACATAGAGAGATGTTATTATATAGCGACAAAGTCTTTGTAAGGAAGAGGCTGGAAGGGTCATGAAAACAATGGCCTTTTGACACAGGAGACGGCTGCTTGTTTCCAGTTGTTTTCCAGTCTTTTAGCATTAATATGTAAGAACCATTTTAATGTTCTAGCTTGTAAGAGTGGATCAAATTTGGACAATGTACGTGATTTACTGTAGTAGAGCAATGCATCCTATTTGATATATTAAGGTATTTAACATCTTAATCCGCTCAGTTACTATAGTTGTCAAATAAATGTGGAGTAAAAAGTACTCTCTCCCTAAAATATACAACATATACAAGTACCTCACAATTGTAGTCAAATACAAAAGTTAAGTAGATAAATTAACTTGATTTAAGTCGCTGCTGATATCGTTTATCACCACATTAAAAGTGTGCTAGATTTGTAATGCTGAATATAGATGAATATAAAACTCCTGCATGCTGAGCAGTCTAATTTGACATTGAATAGTCTGAGCGAGCGAATATTTACACTGTTTCCACAATATCAATCAGTTTAACTGCAAAACAGGCATAATATTAATTTGCAGTTTTTAATACTTAATTCTGAGAATAAAAACACTGTATGCACGTGTGTATCCATGTGTTATAAACACAGTTGTTTTAGTGTTAAAAAAATGATGTATAATTGTGCATAACATAACTGTGAAGCAGCTACTGAATTCATAATGCCATTAAGTGTCATTACTACATAATATATTCCCATTTTTATGTGCTAACTGCAACACTTTTCACATATCTAGGTCTTGACAATTGAATATAAGGAGCTTTATTAAATGGCATCATCATCTTAAGAGGATAGTAGTCTATTTTGAACCAACGGTCATTGCAAGGACAAGAAGGTTTGTCATATAGGCTGTTGATTGCTATGCATGCTGATCTTCTTTACACAGGCTTCACCCTCAAACAGGTTTTATGAGGTCTAAACTAATTATCACACTTTTATTGTTAAAAGAAGCAGTGTGTAGCACTTGTATCCAAATTTAAAATAGAAAGTTATTGCGCAAGCTTTGATTATAGGGATTATAACATGCTGCCTTTACTGGGGGAAAGCCTTATAACATGCTCCTTTTCTGATGAAATATTATAGAGTACCTTAATGACTCAATATCTCACTCACTGCATAGGACTAAAATGATATGTAACGGTTTTCTCTTGTGTGGATTTTTTTCTGTTATCGCCATGGATTTAATTTCAAGCTATCAATCCAAGAACATCAAAAAAAGGAAAGAAAATCAACTCATACGGTAGAGAGTTATCATGAATACAGTTTTGTTTCCAAATTAAATCTTATTTACTATAGTATGCCACATTTACATAACCCTGTTGGTTATAGGATAATTCTTACATGTTAAAGTACTACTACAAAAATTAACAATTCAAATGTCCTTAATGAAAGCAAAGGCATAGCTCTTGTAAAATCTTCCCACATTTCACTCCTTCAGAATCTTTGAAAATCAATACATACACATATGCTGGCATCCTACTGACATTCAAAACACTCATTGAAATGCATTATTGAGGCATTCAAAGTACATTAACGAAGCGCTTCTACTCAAGTAAAACTTTTAAAACCACCATGTAAAAAATGTTCTAGTAAAGTGCAGTTTTATCAATTGTACCTACATTAACTTATTTTAAGAGCTCTGTAGTTGAGCCAAGAGGTTATTGTATTTTATGTAATTCTGAATAGTTTCATCATATTTTATTTTATTAAAGTCATACTATGCAGGATATGTTGGTTAGTGTTTGTAAATGATAGAGAGAGAGAGAGAGTGAGAGAAAGAGAGAGAGAGAGAGAGAGAGAGCAAGCAAACAGAGGTGGTCGAGCAAGCTAGACCGTGAATGAGCGGAACCCTGGCAAAATAATTTTCGGATTGTTAGGTTCGAAAGCAAAAATAAACCCTGCACGACCCTGCGGTAAGATGATGCATTGCCAGATTTTTTCTGAATGCAGAGCTCCATCCTGCCTGCTGTGGCCTCTACACTCTACATATGTGTAATACATCCAGGACACAGAGACAGAGAGAAGAGTGGGGCAGAGGAGAGAGATGGATACAGCAATGTAACCTGGTCGCTACGCTACAAGTTCCGATCTCACACCCTGTGTGCTGTTATTGGTTGGGTGTTACACATCCACTGTCCAAAGATTTACACCATGCAGCATTTCGAAAACAGCAAAATAAGAAAACACAGGCTTTTAGTGGGTCATAAAATATGATTAAGAGGAATTACTTTTGTATGAGTCATGATTTTTCGAACAATTCTGAATAATATACCTTAAAGTGTTGCACATCTTTAGGCCACTGGAGTGCAAGGCAAGATAACAGTTAATGTAAAAGTAGACAGAGAAAAGTCTCTGTCATGAAAAAATAGCCAATTCATCCAGTGAAGCAGACTGATGGGAGCTGCTCTACACAACATGCTGACACACCATCCAATCAATGTCACTGTGTGTGAGTAAATGAGTGACCAAGCACAGTTTATGCCTGTCTGGGGATGGCTGCAGTTTCTGCTCATGCTTTTGTCAAAAGTGGGCTGCTTACCCTTAGCAAAAGTTAATTTTATAAAGAAGTAAAAAGTATACTAAAGTACAAGTATAAGCTTTAGTATTAAAGTATAAGTGTAAGTCTTAGTATTAATGTACTTAGTCTTAGACTTATCTTTATACTTTTTAGTATAAGCCAAGTATACTTCACTATACTATTCTTAAGTATATAAAATATAGTATATAAAAAGTAAACTTCAAGTATACTGCCTCAGTTTTAGTATAAAATAAGTATACTCGTAGTACACTTGAAAAAACTACTTTTTGCTAAGGGTAGGCATAGAAAACGAACATCAAAGCAGGACTATAACTGTGTGAGTATGTTAACATGCACATTAGTATCGTGTTTTCAGTCTTGTTGAGGTTTTGATCAGAAGTGGGACATGAGGTGTAAATAGAACATAGAGACCACCTGTTTATTCATATGACTTTGTATACCTATATGAATATAACCTTATCCAGGTGTCTGAGCGTCTGTTAATGCAGGTGTGTCTTTGATTTATTTTCTTATCAACTTGGTTACCATGGTATGAACGTGTCTGTCCTTACTGACACTGTCTCATGTCTGTTTTTTAAGCAGTCATGTCAACTCACAACATTTGAATCATTACATTTAGGCAAACATTTGAAGGTAAGTGTTGAGAGTTTTCTCCATTACAAACACAAATCTCAGTCATCTCCCTTATGGCACACAGCCTTAGTAACCGTTAAACAAGCCTGACTTTGAGCATGCAAAACTGTCTCAATGAAGCCAATACCCTTATTTACCTCATTGATTCTTTCCAGCAGTGCTTACACATCAATACAAAACAAAAAAGCAAAAGGTCATCAATGTCCCAAAATAAAAACACTGTAAAGTTTGATTCAAAGCTTTGAGGGATGGCTCTGTCCATATGGTTACTGCTATAAACCCCAAAAAGTAACTTTCTTGAAGTCTTTATCTCTTCAGAGCTGAGTCGACTGGTTGCTTGCAGGACAATGTCATCCTGGCTCAGTTTGTCTTCCACAATCACCTTGTCATCTCTGGTTCTGTAAGCTACTGGTTTTCTCTGGGTTTGTGTGCTAGCTGCCCCGCCATATGGCTTGCTGTCTACTGTAGCATAACATGGCACCAAGCCAGAGCTCATAAGCTTCTGAGTCGGTCCCCGCTCTCATCTGTGGTCAAGCTACACTGCTGCCAATTGCCCGAAAGTCCAGTTAAAATGTATGCACCGATATGTAAAAGAGTCTAGAATGATGTGCTATGGGCTATTACAGAATATCTGATAGACCTCCTTCACATCTGTCATATAGGTGCCATTTCTCCCTAAATTTACATTTTTATCTGCTGCTTCTTTTTTGTCATGTGCACAAAGCAATCATTTCAAAACAAACCCAACATTAGGGTCAAAGTTGCATAATTTAAACAATGTTAATGATATACAAGCCAAATCCCATACAGCATCATGTCGGAAGATTATACCATATACTGATGCTGTGCAGTGGCAATTATACATAATTGCCCAGTTTTCCTTAAGGCATGGTAATCACTTTGAATTGAACAGGGTCTTGGGTTTTGTGGCTTTTGGTACAATTAACTCCCCTCCTGATGTGAACAATTACAATAGAGTAAAGGGGGGCAAAATTAATCACCAGCAGAGCTTCTTCAGAGGTTAAACTGTTGAAGTTATTTTGTGAAGTTTCAAGCAGGCTGTTTAATCGGGCCCAGTTCAGTTTGATGTCTCTCTGTGGGAAGCACAGGGGATTCTTCAGCTCAGCTAGAAACCAGGGACTATGGGAGGCTAATCACATACTGACTAAAATAATACAATATGAGCATATTCAGTGAGGTAGTCAAGCCCATTAGACAATAACGGAAGAAACCTTCATTAGTATTTCCTTGAGTATTCATCACTCAGGTGTATTCTCTGTAATGAATAAAGGGAGCACATGATTAACGTCAGACAATGAAGCCTAGAGGGAAACTTCAATGACATGAGGTGCTGGCCCCTGTGTCTTGTGAGCATACAGTAAATCATAGGCACTTATGTAAGGGTTGAATACCAAATGAAAGCCTATTGAATCTTCAGAAAAAAAACCTTAAAACTTTCTTCGAAAGTATAGAGAAATGTTGAGGAATAAACACCCCTCTTTGTCTGATGCACAAGGTATCCTTTAGTGCCTGTAAGAAATGCACCGGGCTTTCAGCTTAATACAATGTAAACCCAACCACATCCTTATTAGACAAGTTTTTCAACATGCATTTATTTATTTATTTTATAATTTTTTTGCCTGCACCAACTGTTACATATCATCATCATAAAAAAAAAAAGTTAGGTTTAGGCATAAAAAATATCTTTCTAGGTTTTGAGAAAAATCATGGTTACGGTTAAAATGATCACATGAAATGTGGCTGAATGCAGGAAGCAAAGAGTTGTCTCCTACAGCAAAGTACAGCTAAGTCCACTTTATATCACACCATCCACCCAACCTGCCACCCTTGAATAAGGACATTTGTCACTTTATATAGATGTCATAGGTCTCTAGACATCTATTTCAGATGTTGTGGGAGTTCTATATATACGTATATTGGACTACCCTGCATGTTGAAAAATGACACTAAGGGGTGCCCAGTGCATTAAAAAGTGACACCGAGCGGTATGACAAAGTGGTGGTATTTGATAAGTAATGAACTGGGTTAAACAACTTATTTTTTTGTAGCGCTGCAACTATTTTCTCAATTTATCAAGTAATTATTTAGTTAATGTGGGCTTCTGGCTTTTTTGCTTGAAAATCCTTTAAATGATTAGTCATATGTAAAAATGGTTGCTGATTAATTTTCTGTTGATCTGTATTTCGTGACAGCTGAATTTATGGGTAATGTCTCAGTGCTCTGGTTGGTCAAATTTAAGCTGTAACCTTGGCTGTAATTGTATACAGTATACTGACTGTATACTGTATACTGATCTAAATCAGTAGCCGTGAAAAATATGTTGCCTTTGTGAAGCTTTTGTTGAGAGTCTGCATGAGAGCGGTTGATTTAAGTTGCTTTTTGTTTTTTTTAAGCCATATTTTGTGACTGTGTTGCACTGAACAGTGTTATATTTTAGGTGCACTTAATAATGTGTCCTATCCCCAATATGTGTATATGGGGTACAGTGTATTATGCTACACTGTACCAGACCTTCTTCTAGACTGTCTCTAACTACATCGTAATATAACAAATAGAATATTGATTGAAAACATGTTTAAATTTCTACTGGAGTCTTGCATCAATGGTCTTTTTATACACTCACGGATCAGGGTTTGTATGGTTATGGCAAACTGTTCAAGCAATCAAAACCTAGATCCAGACAAAATGTTTTATGTAATGTCTGACACACAGTTCTTCAATTGCTTGTGTATCGACATGTGAGTGCTGCTGTGCTTGTTATTCTGTCCAAGAGCATGTGAAATGAGAGTGAACAGACTTCTAACCCCCCTCTGGGGCACAAGGGGACTGCTCACTCGACAGTCAGTTTGCCTGCAGTCGACTGACCGTGGAGATGGCGATGCATTCACAAACTACTATGGCGTGACCACCAATGTCACTATTTCTGCTGAGAATATGGAACCAATTGCCCACATGCAATTTTGTGTTTATGTTTTCATTAAAAGACAGAGGAGGTCACAAGGCACCTCCTGAATATTGTTGCTAGCATAATGCCCTGCCATAATTGTTTGAATCTGGCAAAAGGTGTTATACACAATGATAAAGCTAAAAATGATGTACTTTTCAAGGTTGAACACCAAAACTGCAGTTAAAAAATATATATAAGTGGTTGTCTGACCACTGCTGCATTTTCTCCTCTGAGCTAATGGAGCTGATGGCATGGCTAAAGATAACAGTCCTCTAGCCTCCTCCAGCTAAATCCCCTCATCAATGTTTCACACATCAGGTTGTTAGGGAGGGATCCAGGTCAAAGCCTTGTTAGATCTCAATCTCAGTCAATTTACACAGGATGACGGCTTAGAACGATACAATCAACAACCTCCTGGCACTGCGGCATGGATGGCTAATTAATTAACTTAGCCCGGGTCTGACAAAGGAGAGCTTATGTGTCACCATTGTTTCATCAGTATTTAATAAAGGACTCGAGAGAGAGAACAATATGCTTCTGACTATGGCTGCACAAACAGCAGGAGCTGCTGAAAATGTAAATAGCCATGACAAAGTATAGCCACAATCCACAAATGCCAACCTTGAAGTGCTTGCATTGACTTTCATCTGATATCTGCCGATATGAGGACAAAAGGTCTGTGCTACAGCATGTGGCGCAATGCCATAGATCCACAATAGAAGCCTGACGGACACAGAGGATGTAAATCCTTGCTGTCATTGCCACAGAGACCATCTTCCCCCTCATTGGAATTCACAGAGCCTTTCCCAATAAGAGGAACACATTTATTTCATTTCCATACACTCAATCCCATTTATTTATACAGTCTCTGGTGTATCTGCCCAGAACATGTACCTTTTCTCAGTTTAACAATCATACCCTGTGCTTGGGGAGAGCTACTGCTGTAGAGCGCTTGAACCAGGAAATCAGCTTGCACTGGTAATTAGTTTGCCCATTTGGATGCTGACAGTTGAACTCCTTTCATCAAAATACCACAGGCTGTGGTGCCTCGTGTTGCCAGCAATAACATAGTAGCTTTGGTGAGAAGTGATTGCTAGCCCCTCCCAGGGAAACAACTCCTCATACCTGTATCATCCTAACTATCTATGTCATCCATTTAGCAGGGGATGAAATTCTATCTCCTGTGCACATTTTCCCTCCAAAGAAAACAACCTTTCTGTGACAGAGATGTCAAACCTCCTGATTATGTGTGTAACACTGCTTTATCTGCAAGCCAAGGCCAATATTGTGAGTAATAAGGGGGAAAAAAGCCTTTGAACAATGTCAGCTTGTTTCCGCAGGTGTCCATTGTTTTTTTTCCTCTGAAAGACTCATTAAATTTATGCAAATATCATTGTCACCCCTTGAAACATGCAAATGCAGTCCTTGCATTGTGTTATGAGATGAGTGCTATGCAGAAATGTTCTGTCCTTTTGGCAGTATAAATAGCATAGCATTTCGGTTGTTGACAAGGTCTGTAAATATTTTGCCTTAATCATATTTTCTGTTTTCTAAATATGATTGGGTATTATATCCTTGATAGAAAGAAGAAAATACAGAGAACCCTCTCCTGCAGTTGCTTAGGGCCTGTCACATGTAATGCTTGGCCATGCAAACGTATGTTAACCTGCAGTTATCATCCTAACCAATCAGAAAACTCTTATCTCCAAAATTGCTGTTATTTGCTACACTATCTTCACTGATGCTCTTGAACGGGGGCATTTAGGAAAGCATTTGAGTGGAGGAAAAATCAATGGTTAAAAAAAAAGAAAAACAAAATGTGGTTCAATTAATGAGTAGGTAGCACAGAACCATTAGATACCCACTGTTGTCTATTGTTGTGGTTTGTATTGGTCTGTCTTTGTTTTCACTGGCGCAGCATATACTCAGTGATAAAGAGGACTGTGTGTGTTTTAAATGTGCTCCAGGTTACAAACTGTTTGTAATGACTGCATTTGCCATTTTTTTATTTTTCTGAGTCCAAGGTTTTTCTTGAGTTTCATCTCTGCCTTACAACTAGACTGTTGGTGCCTCCAATTTTTCATGTGTTGCTGTAGTCCTGCTCAGACTGTTATCCCCTGTACACCTCTTAAGTGTTTCGTCTTGTTAACTTTGACCTGTTTGTTGCCTGCCACACCCTTGGTGTCTTCATTGTTAACCAGTCCTTATTCCCTTCTTTTTCCAGTGCCTGCCCCATTCCAGCTTTGTCTTGTTCTGTAATAAGTTCTTGTGTATTTATACCTGTTCTTTGTCAGTTTGTGGTCAGTGTATGCAGCTGTTCTTTGTTTTTTTTTTGCTTCTTGTGTTTCAAGTTAGCCAGTTTTTTTTTTACTTTGTCTGCCAGCAACCAGTCTGGAAAATAAAGAATTATTTTTGTCAGTTCCTCCCGGCTGCCTGTTGTTTCTGCATTTGGGTCCACTTGCCCGCATTACCGTGACACTCCAATTTCCAATTTGGCAATTTGCAGTCTTGATTTTGCATAATCGACAAGCGTGTGTTTGGCGCAGTCATAGTAGGATTGTCTTTTTTTTCAAGAATCATATTATTATTTTTTTTTCTGTGTGTCTTTTTGGGAAAGAATTTTGACTGATTAAAGTCTGTGTAAATTATTTCTGGTCAAGTTTTTTTATTTTAATGGAACAAAGAAGATGGAAGATGACCTGGTGTGAGTTTGCCACCACAAGTGACACTTAGTGCAGCTTTGACATAAGTCCTTACTCTATAGCATATTAATAATGGTTTACAATATTATCATTGCTTATATTATTTTTATGACACTTCATACAATTGTCACTTACTTTTACAATGTAATACCTGCTTGATATTTAGTACATGGGATTGGGATGGTGGCTGTTGAGGGTTAGATGATGCACAGAACCACCCTCAGTTTCTTGTTAGACACCATTGCCTGTCTTGGTCTAATTGGCCCTGGATGTTTGTCCTCTCTTTCTTTCAGAAGCTTGAAGTGCAGTTTATCATCTTCTTTTTTTTCTTCTTTTTTTTCACCCCGTCTGTGCCTTCCATGATCCCATCCTTGCCTCCAGTGTTGGCCACACATAATGTATTTACAACCAGACTGTTGATGCCTCCAGTGAAGCTCCACTGTGGCACCCACTGAATAGCCCATGAGACCATCTGCATATTGCCGTTTAGCTGCTCTTCGTCTCTCTGGTCCAGATCTGCAGGGTCTACTGGAGCACCAGAATCTCCAGGCTTTGGTTCTGGCTGGAGTGGATATCAGCCAGCTCCCCCCAGTTGAGCTCTTTAAAATAGGATTAGGCACACTTACTGGCTTCTTTGGAAACGCAGCTCCATTGGCTCACACTTATCTGTGATGAGCAGTCATGAACTGATGGTAGAGGAATGAGGAACAAAATTAGCCTTTAGAAAACAGTTCAAATAGTACATAGTCTGTTGGAGCTGATCTGGCTCACAGCATAACCTTGGTTCATCTCACTCTTTCAGGAATGGGGGTCATAATTTATCTAAATACTGTTTTATGGTCAGCGCTTGCTGGGTTGTGTAGTTACATTTTCAGTAACACAAAATTAAGATTCATTGCTTTTATTAAAAAAGACCATTCCAGTTCATGAGAACACCATTCATGAAGTCCTTTTAAGTGGTCAGCTGGGTTGTTGTATTTTTTGTATTAAACACACATTGTATTATATTTAGTTCTTTAAAAAAAATAATTTCACAAGCATTCCCTTAAAAAATACTGAGCAAATTTCATCCTGCTAAGTTATTCCAGTTGTCTTCTGGTTTGCCGCTTCAGCTGTAAAACACTGACTGGTCCAGTCCACTGGACTGCTGTGTTCATGAATCCACATTTTGTATCCTGTTTGTTAATTTTTTCACGATTTGAACTTTTTTTCTTTGAGCTTTTCAGGCTCACCTCACTTTAAAAATAAAAAGTACACAGAACGAGTTATTTGAATATTTGGAGTTAAGTCTTTGAGCTAAATTGCTAATGATGTAATTAAACGAGCGCTATTAACCTAAACTAGTGAAAAGCAACCTACTAAACACAATGACATTATATTTGTTTGTTTTCATGTATTAATTTAAGGAACATGACAGTTTCTCTTCATTGGTTCTGCTGTGGAAATCTAAGGGTTTCCAACAATATATGGTGATTAAGCAAAAACATCTGGAATTCATCACTTCGTCTAGGAGATATATTTAATGCTTGCAAGCATGGAGTCTACATCACAACATGATGAAGTCCCTCAAGTCAAAGAGTTCTCTTTGTTTATGCTCTTACAGTGGTTTATATACATTCTCACAACACAGTGAGTATTTGGTTACCTACCCAGATGCATCTTAATTGGTACATTGGTTCCTCCCAGAACACAGTCCAAGGACTTCTTATTTAGTTATTCTGGTCGATACTAAGTTTAACTGCTCATCCAGTACATCCAGGCAGGCCATGCTCCCTGCTTGAGCAGATAGTTTCCTACATGCATATCATAGATGAGTTAGTGGCCACCTCTTTTCTGAGAAAACAATTTACACAACATAATGACTTCCTTAATGGAAATTACACATATGCGCTTCTTGAAAGATAAACACACTTGTTTAAATCACAATTTCCTCTACAGTCCCTATAGATTTGATGTTTTCATCTCAGTGGAACAAACGTTTAAACTGACTTATATGCTTTATGTACGTCATGATTTATTTGTTAAGTCTGTTTCCATTGCACTTTGTCACATATTGCTTTTTTTAATAAAGCAACTTAATGTAACTTGTTTTTCTTTTTGTAGTTATGTTTTGTCGAGTTTTATGCATTTTCACTCAGGTGTTTTTATGCGAATTGAAAATGTGAATTAAAAACACGTGGATGGAAATGCACCTTATGACAGTGTGGTTTAAAATAGGTCTGTATGATGAATTGTTTTTTTTACTTTTAAATGACATTTATATTTCAAATTACAAGTGATAATTAGCTCTCATCTTAACATGTTTTAGGTAAGTAGAGAAAGTTTTAGCCACAGACTGATTTGGCAGCTGAAATGATGGCTGCCAATGCCGAAATTTAATAATCAGTAGTTAGACCTGCAATACAGAACTTTTACATATAAATTAATGTTTGTTACTTTCACACAATACAAATTAATTCACCAGCAGATATCTCTTTCTGTATTTCACAGTAAACAGAGTGTTTAAATCTCATGTCAGGCGTGACATGGAATGTGTTAATCACGTGGCCCTTCTAGGCTTTCCAAATGTTATCAGACTGAATAGATCAAATTCTGATAGTGAAACGAGTCATTTTGTGGGGGCTTGTGTGACGCTAAAAGAAATGTTTTCACCATTTTAGTAGTGTACTGGCCATCGGGAATATCTGCACAAATTCCAGTGGGCTGTCAAAAAAGGTGTTTTTTGGGCCAGTAGACAGTCAAGACATCATTTTCACAATTTTTACCCTATCTGTGTGCCTGTCATTCGGATTGTGCATGAGAGTGCGCTCCATGCTTGTGTTAGGCAATTACTGCCGAACTCCAGCTTTTACTCTCACTGCCAGAAGGGGGAGACAAAAGTCCAGCGCTCCATCTTTAAATAATGTCTGTGCAGATAACTGAGATAAATTTATGGTCTAACAAAGATGGTACGTGTGTTTGTTTTGTTTTGCTATTCAATAAAACCAAAAGAGTCATGAGTCTTCCTTTTTGTAAAATTATCTAATAACCACAGCATTAAATGTATTATTTCAATGAATTGTAGTAGGTGATTAAGACGTCCACTTGTTAATTGCTGAAAGACGGACAGGAAACCAGTTGCTGGTTACAACCATTACTGTCACCTTCCTGTTTTGAATGTCAGTGTTTTGGAATTTGCTTTCACCAGTAGGCCTCTGATAGCTAATGGGTAACGTCTCTGCGGAGATTGTTGTTGTTAAGGAGCGCTAACATTTTTCACACAGGGCAAACCAGGCTTTCATATGTAATGTCTTTCTAGCTACTCTGATATCCTGAATATAAATGTGGATCAATATGAAGAATTCTCAAAATGACATGGTTGCCCTTTAACGAATTAGTATTTGGATGCAAATACTTCACAGTGATATTTGTTTCAAGCTTGAATAAATGGCGCTTTGTTTCAAAGGGAAAAAAACTGACATTTCAACCACACGTGTAGGAAAATGTATTTTTGTCTGTGAATAAAACCCCACAACCCTCAGTCAGAGACTCTACAGTCAACAACAGATCTGTGTTTCATTCGCATCATATCATCATGTGAAACTTATTGGTCAAATTAGATAATTATCAGCAGCTGTAATGTATACAGTTCATCATCCACCTCATTGAGATATGCTGCTTTATTTATCATTGTAGCAGTATTAATTAGACTTAGAGTACACTGTGTTTGTGGTTATCTTAGTGAGCATCTGTTCTTGTCATTGCTATAACCTGAAACAATATCACTGAAAATCATGAGAATATTTAACAAAATATATGAAGACACCATGTGCATTGTTGAGCTTGAACAAAACTTTGCTCTATACCTTACACACCCTATCACATTATCTCAATTGAATATATCTCATGCAAGAAACTCACAGACACGATAACAGGCTTCAGTGTGATCTCTGACCCAACAGATGTTAATATCATTCTGTGTGCTAGTTCCTTGGAAAGCTGAGAATAAATTACTTTTATTCTCAAGGTCAGGTAGGATACTGCTTCCCCTATGAAATTCTCTTGAGTCTTTGATCAATCACCATAGGGATTTCCTTGAAAAATAACCTGAGGTTTTGTGGCTTGGCTGCAGTGACATACAAAGTCCAAACTAAAGGTATGAAATGGCTTTCTTGTTGCCACATTGTTTGATAGTGCCTAGATAATAAATGCAGATTTGACTCATCTGTCCTGTTTGCAAGGCAGATCAGATATTCTTTTTGTCTGTTGTCTTGGTTTTGAAATACATTAATTAAACCATTGTAAAACATGTCATTGTGTTGCTTCAAAACTCCAATCAAAATGTCCTAACCCAATCTTCTTCCTTTAGGAATTCAAAGTCTTTGTATTTCTTTTCCTTCCGTTTTTCTGATTCATCTTCATCTGATTATAATGCAGTGAAGTGAATGTTACATTATTATTATTCTTTGAAGAAAAAGGGGTTCAAGGCCTGGTTTAGACTTCTGTAACATATTATTACAAGGATGGTATTTGCCATGCCCTTCTTTTGATCACATTTTCCCTTTCTTGCCAGATGTCACATGTATTCAACAGTACTTCTTAACAACAATAATATATTTTATAATTCTATCGTGCTGATATGTTTTCATGAGAGATGTTTAGATCTGGAGCATCAATGGAGTAAAGTTAATTGTAGTATAGTTGTGTAATTTGAGAGAAAACATGAGTAAGAGTCATGCTAACAGCTCTGTGAGGCTGTATTGAGCTGAATGCTGTTAAATGTGTATGCTATTAAAATGCTAAGGTTTGTCACAAGTAATAGTTTACCATGCTCACCATCTTAGTTTAGAGTGTTAGCATGCAAATATTTCGTAATCAGTATTAAACACAAAGTCCAACTCAGGCTCATAAGTTTTGTTTGTTATTTGGCCTTAAACCAAATGTTGGAAACATTGAAAATCAGATGATTATCAAAGTAATCACAATTCATCCTAAGGAGGACCTTAATATTTGTACATACTTTCATGGTAGTAAAATTAAAGTTGAGATATTTCTGGACCACCGACCAACTGACCAACCATCAGATTGAGAAACCCATGTAGAGCCAAAAAACTGCAATCAGTTTGATGGAAGATGTGAATGTGATTAGTTAATTATGCCAATGTTAATACAGGAATTTTGATTTGGCTGCTTTGCAACTTGAACCAAGCTTGTTTTTTTACTGAACCTCCATAACTGACAGTACCTGTTTTACATGACAGCCAAACAAGTTAGTTAAGCATCACTAAGTGCATAATAAACCGAATGTCAAGGTTACATCTTTGAGTTAAGACGCTGTGCCAGGTGCTGAGGTCATTTTGAGTGATAAAGGAGTGAATGTTCAGCCCTTTCAGCTCCATTTATACAGACAGGCATTCAGAATTCCTTCTTTGCATATGATGACATTTATGATATGGCCCACAGGGAGACTGAATATGAAATAAGTGAAGCTGCTGGCCAGCTTCTCCTGGGAGCTCTGTGTTAAGCCCTAAATGAGAAGCAATGACAGTATTCCTGCCAACATTTTTATGGTGAATGTAGAGCTTTGTGTGAAATTGTGGGCTGGATCAATACTGCTTCTCTCCGGATTTCTTCCATTCAAGATAACCTTATCCCAGTGGAGAGGGCACCCCCTGACAAAGCACTTGATGTGAATGACAAGGAGCTAAGGCCTTTCTCTGTATTTCATCTATCAGTATATACAACAAATCAGGGAGGTAATGATGTGGGAAAACATAGGCTACTTACTTATTCTGTGCTGCACCTAATTTCATTTGTGTTATTAAATGTAGCGATGCAATTATGTTATTTAATCAGGGACATTACATGTGGAGCTCCCATGTCCAATACCACAAGAATAACACCTCATACAACAACAATATGGTTCAGAGCCAGCTGAAACACCCAAGAAAATGAACAGCTGTGTCTTTATTGATGGCACAGTCATTTTAAATTGTGATGATGCTTTATTCTGCTGATGGTCTTGACTGTGTATGGCAGGATCAACAGGCCATCACAGCATTGGACTTTTGCCCAATACCCTGTAGTTTGCCTCCTTTTTCCCCAATTTGAAATTCTCAGTTTGTCCTCAATTCTTTGTTTGTCCCTGTCACCGCTTACCCTTCAGTTGGCCTGGGGAGGATATGTGCTGCCGCTGTGACACATGTCACCAGCTGTTTCTTTTTTACCTGGCAGCAATAGGCTTCACAGGTAGAGTATAATGCATGAGAAGGTCTTGCTTTCCCCCAAGTTCCAGCCTGCACTGTGCAGGCACCCGTACCAACCTGCCAGCAGTGACATCCCTTACTTACATCCCACCAGTAAACCTGTCCACATCAACTCAGTCTCCTAGAAATTACATTTATTTACAACAAAAGTGTTTTCCCAGTTATGTTGCATTGTCAAATGTAATTGTTGCCTGGATTATGTTCAAAGGTAACTTTTTTTTTTTTATGAATAAAGCATCACATTTATATACCACTCTCAAGTCAAACGGAAAAGGTTGGAGTGGATGGATATCATACAAGGTGCAGGACTTTGGCAACAGACCCGAGTTTGCATCCTGAGTCTGGTTAGGTTCAGGCTACAAAACTTAACTTCAGACTCTTTCTGTATCAAACCAAGACCACACTCTTTCCCTAACACTAACCAAGTACTGCCTAAACATAGCCATAAACAGTTTAATGATGCTGTAGTTTCTATTATCAGTAGCAGATATTATACTGCCAGATTTAGTAGGAACTAAAACCAACTTGGTACACTGTCACTCAGATGTTAAGTATCTACATTTTTGCCACTTGTCACATACATTCATTAACAACATTTATATTGGGAGAAAACATAACTCAGCCAGCAATACTTTTAACAAAACATATTTGCTGTCACAATTTAGTTGTAAATGAAGGTAATTTCTAGGAGACCAGGTTGGATGAAATGATTGTATTTTTTCAATCATCTTTTATTTATGTATCTGTTGTTCAGAAAACACAGTGTTGAAGAAAGTGCATATTCAAAGTCTTTTACAAACCAATGTATATTAATTTATTTGGTCCTGTAACAGAATATGATTAGTATATTTGTATATTATAAGTGTTTCATATATTTAGTGCTCCATACCAACATTAAAGAGACTGGTAGAACTGATCAGCTTGAAAAAGTTTGGCAACAATTCACTTTAGGTCACCGTATTTCCATTTATAAGCAGTACAGTATATAAACAGGTAATGAATGTGTTATAAACACACACAATGTAGTTGTGAGTAGACTTAAGGACATTTTAAGTGCTAATTAATTTACAGTATTTGACAACATGTATAACTTCCCCATGTAGACATATTATGTATTATTACAAGTACATTTTACTCTATTTTCATGAATTATCTGTTCATATGGCAACACATACATAACTATATTCTAGTTGCTATACTGTAGCTGCTGAAGACTGCTGAATACAGGTACTTAAAGTGTTACTAACCCTTCTAATCTCTACTGTGGACTAATTGCAATTATGCCTTGGAGAGATGTATCTCTTTTGTGTGTGTGTGTGTGATATCAAAAAATGCCCTCTCTGTGAACCCACTTACATATGGCCTAACATTTCATCTAGCATAATCTCCATTAAATAGGGAGTTTAATGGTTTTCATCCAGAGGCCTGATGATCGATAATGATCCCCGTATGCAGCTCTTATCTGGACTACCCCCTCCTCCCATTGCCAAGGGAAGACCTCAGCATACTCAATCAGTTGATGAACATTTAATGGCTGTTCTCACAAAGCCTTTATTATGGTTATTGTCGAGCTCTGACGGTGAGGGTTGACATTTCCTTCTCAGATTGTGACTTTCACAATTTAGAGGTCAATATCTGCCACGACCCCACAGCTCGTCTTGTGAAGGGAAAACCTGGCATAGAGAAATGTCTGGTTCACTCCTCCTAACATACAACTTAATGACTAAGTCTACACAAAAGGCTCAGACTAATACATCTGCTATTACATATCCAGTTTGTTTTTGGCTTTAGCCTGTGGTGTAAAGTTAGCAGGAACACAAGAATCTGAATGAAAGTGACATAGAGTTACCAGGATTGTAATTATAAGTTTCAAGTTTGCAAGTTTATCTGCTGTCCATAGCCATATAAGTAACATAGAGATTGTGTGGCGTACACAGTTTGTGTGCACAGTCACGCACACTTTAGAGTTTTGTGCACTTAAGTGAAAAAAATATGATTTGAAAGACAAAAGTGTCCATAAGGATTTAATTTTTATTCCAAGATTAAACAAAAAGTAAGAAAATAAAGGCTGTGACAAATGACGGTATTGATTTTTTTAAGCCTGGGACGATATGCTTATCTTCTAATTCGATACTATTTGGGTGTCGATTTGATTCAGAATTGATGCTCGATTCAAAAGAGGTTTTTGATTAACTGAATGGAAAAATGGGCACTGGCATGCTCCAGTACAGTGTGTGCCAAACCATTCACTGGTGTCCTTACCACTGAAATGCAATATGAAACAGAACTGGCAGATAAGATAAATGGTCCACATATTCTAAACGTTAACTGCATTAATTAGTGAAATAATTAATTTGAAAGCATCCTACAGTCTACTGCCTGTATGAGAGTAACAAATTGGGGGGTGGGGGTGTTCAGCTGTGTTATTAACATCATGTCTGCAGCAGTGGAGAGCAGCCTCTCTGCTCCACTATGAGCTCAGGGGAAAGGCACCCTGGTCCAACATGGTGTTCAGCATCGTTATTTTCTTTACCTCAGAGTTGGTTTCAGTTGTTTAGTGCTGCAGTGTGTTGGTCAGTCAGTCTTGTTTGTTACTGCTGGAGTTCGCTGTTCTGTTCTACTAATGGTTTACCTCCTTTTTTTACTCTTTTTTTGTGCTATTTAATTTATTTTAATCTCCTACTTTCCCAAAAGTATTTCTAGGGACAGGTGATGCAAATTAGCATCCACAATAATCACTGTGATACTTGTTTCAACCTGTCAATGTATCCTTTATCTGCCTTTATTAAACCATAATAATAATAATGATGTCTGAGTGACAGTCTAGAAAGTTTCCATGTTTGTCTTGCACAGGTAATTATTTAGTCAATAAATCAAAAACATGGTTGCAACCGCTGCCTTTCCAAAAGAAGAATTCACCTGTCAGGATTTTCAACAAGGGCGACAGCCAATTTTACTAAGGCCTTTGAGTTAGATAAGCAGGGAAGACCCTTCAATATATAGTACCAGTCAAAAAATTTGGACACACCTCCACATTTACTTGAATGAGAAAGTGGTGGCTAATTAAATGTATAATTAGCTTCCGTTAAAGGAAGTTCCATTGCTTATTTCATCACTGACAGGACCACAGAGTGTAAGTAATGATGAGGTTTAAACAATTTTAATATGCAGATCATAAAGACAGCCGTAAAATGAGATTAAAAATCATGGACACCTGCTCCTGAGGATAAATGACCAGAACTCTGCATAAAGCGATAAAAGAATACATCGTTATGTAATTATCTATCCTAATTACTGAGGAGATATGACTTAATTTATTGCTAAAAGATACTATATTATCAAATCAAAATCTTGAGCTGCATACTTTATGATGAATCTTAATCTAGACTCTTACATGTGTATATGGTTGGTCAAAAAACATAATTTTGAAACCCAAGGCATTATGCATTAAAAGTAATTGAAGACATTAATGCAATGAAACGTTTTTATTTATCAGTTAACTTCATACAAAGTTCTGTAAACAGAAAAAAAGAAAGTAAAATCCAATCAATATTTGGTCTGAGCATGCTTTGCCTTTAAAACAGCAACAGCTCTCCTCTGCAAACCTGCACAGAGTTTTTGAAGGTACTGTGCACGTAATTTTTTCCTGCTTCTTGGAGAACTTGTCTCAGTTTGGATTCAAGCTGTCTCAGTTACTTCTGTCTCTTCATGTAATCCCAGACTGACTCAATGGTGGTGAGATCAGGACTCTATGGGGACCAAACCATCTGTTGGAGAACTGCTTGTTCTTATGTAGCTGAAGATAGTTCTTAATGTCTCTGGCTGTATGTTTGGAGACCGATCAGATGCCTCTCCGATGATACTGCATAATGGATAAGAACCCAAAAATCTAAAACGTTTTCACAGTGCTGTATGTTAACATTGTAGTGGTAGACATTGTGACAGGAGCAAAGGAGGAAATCATTATAGAGTAGAAAATTCTGTTCTGTAAGAATTTAACACACCAAATTGCTGTTTTTTCTCATTTTCAACCGAGAGCCAACACTATTTCTAAAAACGAAGACCCGAATCATCTTCTTAACTATATGGTCATTATTGTTACCAAGACAACAAACGTCTCCTAGCCTTAAAAAAAGTACTAATTTAAACCCAATCACAATCTCTCACTAAACCTAAAAAGTTATTTTTATTTATAAACCTAACCAGAAGCACTTTCACATCATCAAACATATTTATCTTTCAACAGTGATTTGTAAAGGTTTTGGAAACACCCGATTGAGTGACGCCCAATACTGGCTTCATATGAGAAAAAACTTCCACATGTTCTGGAGAGCACACACAAACAACAACTTGCTTAATTTGAGTTGTTGATCATTTTGGTGTAGGACTACTTTCTAAACATCATGATAAACAGTGATCCCATGCTGAGAAGATTCCTATTAGATGTGCTACACTTATTACAAACAAAAGCATTAAAAGTAAATGATATATCCCCAACGATTATATGTTATCATTCATACTCTTAATCATACACTGTATGTGTATATTAATGAATTATTCATTTGCATTTAGTTAACCATGAGCCAGAAAGTAATTACACTTTACCTCCCATATGTACTGCATGACAAGTAAGAAATGTAAAAGAAAGCAGAAGCACTTTAAAATGACAGATATGCAGCATAGCTGCCTTTCTGTAAGCTAAAGTTTAGACTAATTTAGTAACATGTTTTTATTTATTTATATGTACATATTAAGAAAATAAAATGCATTCTATGCATTTATACAAAGTATTAGTAAGTAAGCCCCAACCTTAAATTCTTTAATCTTTTATAAGTAGTAATACAGTAAATGAACAACCTCCTATATGCTTTCTTGTTAGCTTACTCAATGACTTTATGATATAATAATCATTAATTTTATAATTACTTGTGGCTGCTGCTGATTAATGAATAACTAATATGTTTCCAAATGATTTATTACACTATTAACCAGCACAGTTAGATGTTTATCCCTCATATGCCTGCCTCATAAAATTGTCAAATCAGTACCATTACATCATGAACTGTTGCAGGTTCAGTAGAAATATGAAAAATAGACCTGTCATTTCAAAATGTGTCAAAATGAGATGGTTATGACATGCAGTTATGTAAAAAAAAACAGTGCTTACAGAATTCATCATGTGGCAACAAAAAGAGAAGCTCAGATTCATAGTTTACCCTCATAGAAACTAACAAAGCTGTATACAACACTTGGAGGGTCGAGAGGTGAACTAGATTCATGAAAGAGCTGTCAGATAGTAAGTTGGACTTTGCTGCTGAAAGGTCTCAGTCTTCCATTCTACCCAAGGCAGTGCCTGAGCCAATGAGATAAAGGCCTCTGTGTTTGTGAGACCCAATCAGTAATATTCTGAAGATACCCAAGCCAATTAATCTCTTTGGTGACATGAGCTTTGGAGGAATGGCCTGGTTTACTCCTGGTGGCGTGCTGAGTCTGGATCAAAAACCGCGCTGCTTCCCTTTCATCTGGCGGGAGACAAAACCATGACGTTCCCCCGCAGCAGAGAGAACTTTTGAGAGGTTTTGTCTCTGCTTGAAACTGTACCTGTACTCTCAAGCCCTGAAAAGATGAGCTCTATCCTGGAATCACTTCCACAATCTTTTGAAGAATTTACTGTCAGAATAATTTATGCAAAGGGAGTATGCAGACACTTACAGCATCTTTTCAGTTCATTTTTTTTTATTTCTCTGTAGTGACATACTCGACTAACTGGCAGACCAGCGTGTCTATTCTCAAACGCCCTGTAGATGAAAGCCAAGGAGACAGTTGGGTGTTCCACATCCTCTTACAGGTCTGGATGTCACATTGAGTCTCCCTCTTTCTTTTCAATCTTTGAGGTGTTTTTTTTCTTTCTTTAAATTGCTTGACAGCAAACATGCTACGTCAAACCTCTTTTATAGGCCTAAGGGACACAAGCATCTTTAACATGTGCTATAAATTATAATGACTGAATCATTGGTTCTTGGTGTTAAATTATGTTGATAAAACAGCCAATGTTAAGGTAACTAAATACTCACATTGCTAATCCACTGCTCCCAGCACACTGATGTTTTAAAATGGTGTAATTTAATTGAAATTTAATTAAATTTAGAAAATTGAGCCAATCAAATACCTGATCTTGAAAGCACCCAGTGAGTATATCTCTTTTCTGGCACGGCTGCAGTTCCAGCCCATATTGCAGCTGCGATTAATGCTGTGAAGATACGGTAATGCACACACTGTTGTTCAAGGTGTTCTCTGTCACAATTGGAGGGAGGGGGAGGAATAATATATCATTAAGGCTTGTGGTTCGATACGAGACAACAGTGGTCTGCGTGGATGAGGAGTGACTTTCACACAGAATACAAATACATCAAACTGTTTTCTAAGAATGACTCTGTTATAAACAGCAAAACACAGCACAGACTACTGATGTTTCCGTGAATTTTGAAAACTTAAGGGCTGTTTTGGTATGCAAACCAGTGCTTGAGCTGGATTACTTCTGATAACACTGTGCTAGATTGACATGTGGTCTCAATTAGTATACAAAAAATAATGTAATGTAATTTAAAACTTCACCCAAGAACTTCCAATGTCATTCCTCCAGGGTAAAAGTTAATCAGACAATTATTAATGAGTATATTATTTATTCATCACTATACTTAAGGTATTAATAAATCCTATGTAAATATGTTGTAGTTATTCTGTTCAAAAGCTGTGAACCTGGTTCAATGATTATTGAACAGAACAGTACTAAAGGCTTTAAGTCCATTATTCAGAATTTCAAGGACAAGGACTCTTAAAGCATAGGTTTGGATTTTTTAATACATTACTGACACCTTCATATATAGCTGTAGATGGGTCAACTCCTACTCTTCACACTGGTCATGAAGCTATTACCCTGGAATGCCTCTATACAGTAACACCTGCAACGCAGTTTATTTCTACCTGAGCAGAATGTGTGCATCGTTGAACTGCTGCAGCTCACACGTGTGCCGTGTTCACACAGACAGCGTTGCTGCTGCAGTACCGTCACTGCCAGCCTTATCTTTCTGCAAAGACTTTGATAATGGGCATCAATAACAGATTGTTTCATATCATTTCATTATACATTTCATTTATATTTAGACAAAGAAAGGTTAAGAAGCATGCGCTCGATTCTGAAAAATAAATAATAATATGTTAGGTGAAAGTGACTTTCTTTCTTGGTGCTCCTTCTGTGTCAGCCACATACACTTCTCATGCAGAACAGGTTTTTTTTTTTTTTTTCATTGATTATATCGCCTGTTAAACCCCTGCTGTCACCACTACAACTGAAGAAAATCCCACCAGACAACAAGCTCCCCAAACGAGCCAAACACATTCCGACAAACAAATCTCCAAACTAAACTGTCAGGAGGGAAACTGACAAAAAATAAGGAAAATAACGACACCAAATCTCTGAGTCCTGGTTTGAATAATATCACAGAAAGCCATGAGGTGTCGAGCTGACTCTCCACGCTGGAGAGGCTCCCTGCCCCAGCGAGCACCGTGCACGCTAACCTGCAGTGATGAAGTGGTGGTGTATATTTTTTCCATGTGTGTTATATATTATAACAGAAATAAACTTTGAAATTATAATGAAAGGTGTAATGATATGATTATCAACAGATCAACAGGTCTATTTTTGCTGAGAACCTCTCATGTAAAGCGGAATAAATAGACTAGACCCTGTAGATGACGCATTACAGCAGCCGCATGACCCATGCATGACCCATGTGTCCCTCATTTTATTTAAAAATAAATTGCAAAGTTCAACTGATGGTAATACGATGCTTCAGCAGACCCAGGTAGCTAAACCTTTTTTTACTTTTCGAGCTGCGGTGGAGGGATACTTTCTAGTCATCGTGTGTAGATTTGTTGTTGGAAACAGCTTTTTATTCACATGCGATAAGAATGAATCACATTATACATATTTATTTACTTAACCCCTTGTCAACTGGTGATGACTTATCATTCAACTGAGCCTTGCCAACGCTGTATGTGTGTGTATATATTGACAGTGTTAGCCACAACTTGGTCCTTTCAGGATCTCTCAAAGGAAATCTCTGAAACACATTTTCCTATTGCTTGTTTGTTTTGAGATCGGCTCTGAGATGTCACACACGCTCAAAACACTCAAAACATTTGCATTCAAAAACATAGACTGCAAAAATACTCCAGCCATCAAGATTTAAAAGCAAACAATTCAATTCAAAGTTTTCTCTTGAGCATGTCTCGAGTAGAAAAGGCATCAACAAATCTACACATGCCTACTATAATGTATCCCTCCACCACAACTCAGCAAGGAACTTCAATTCCAGGGGAAAAAGAAGGAATTTTGAACTAAATATAACTTTAGATGACTCAGATGAGCTAACTCCAACTACTGAAGCCTAATTTTAGGATCCACCAGACATTGCAATGTATTTTAGCAGAGAACGAGGGATTGTGTCCGAGAAAATAGCTTTAGGGCCAGTGAGGAGAGTAAGAATTGTTACAGTGAGCAAGACCTGTTTCCACCAACATTTTGGCACAAGTGTTGTAAGACAGATAAAATCTATTGTTTAATCAAGGCCACCAACGAGACAAGGCACACATGCACTCACACTGGCTGCTGGTTTCATTGGTTGATCTGTCAGTTCGGCAGTTGGTTCTCTGCATTAACTTAAAAAACTGAACTTCCCCCTTTCTCCGGATAAGAGTGGTAACTATCAGCAGTCTGGAAGAGTTCATAAGTGGATGAGGCAATGTTTTGACAGGACCCAAGCCCCCTGATAACCAAGCATAACAGATCTGTCTGCTCTATTTGTCCATCTCTTCCGAGTGCATAATCCTACATGTCTCATAGCCAAACGAGCCTCACTATCAGTTTGATATATGAAACAGAATGTGACAGAGGGGGTAATGGATCAGGCGTGTTGTCTTCATGCATTCAGGCCACATACCCCAACACTTTGACGCCGCTTGCTACCCATCAGTCCACTCTCCGCCTACATGCCATCCTGGACAAGACTGGAATCAAAGTGAGGTCAGGATGATTGAAGATAATCTTGTGTCTTATCATGTCGACTAAAATATGATGTGACACTGTGGAAAAAAGAGGGGGGGCTAGAGGGGGTGAGTGGGTGAAGAAAGACAGGGAAAGAGACATAAATGGTGTTTAAACAGGAACAGAGCCTGTAGCTCACTGTGGGAGTTCCTTCCACTGGGGACAGATCTGCTCTCATGAAGAATGCATGGCAGCTGGAAAGGTGTGTGTCTGTGTGTGTGTGTATGTGTATGCGAATGGCATAGATGGCGAATGTTTGAGGGGCTGCACATCACAAAGCATAGCCACGCTTCACCACACTATCTCCATTTCCAAAGCTATCCTTCTTTAGAGTAAATAACCTACAAGCTAGCTTTACATATTCAGCCAGATTCTGTACAACCCAGCATCCATTTAAGTTGCAGATTTGTCTTCTAAAGCCCTACATCACACTGCTAGAAGACTATTGTGTCAGCATGTATAAATTATAGAAAAGAATCGTATTAGTCAAAATGAATATTTGCATATTCCAAATTAGTGTAGAAAGGATTATTAAAACCAGCACACTGAGTCATTTATTTCTTCCAGTCATAAATATGGTATCATAGCAGCTCTTGGCAATAAGATGAGCCATTAATATTTAGACCAGGCAAACACTGTGTATAGAAAAATCAGTGCCATTCCAACATGCCACACTAGTAGAGGGCAACTGTAATAATGGGAAAATACTCAACCGCAACCCCACTTGGAGAGGATCAGTGTATTACAATATCTCTTAACCTGCCAGGTATGTTATATTCAGTAACATTCAAGCCTCCACTTAGTCACCTGTGCACCAGGAGGACTAATGATTGGGTAAACAAACAACTCCATGTGTTGTAAGAGGAGATCAACTGTCTGCTGAGGTGAGATTATGATGACAGCGAATCAATGGGCTTCAATAACATGGCTTTAAATTAAATCCTCTGTATGGATAGAAATCCCTGCTGTTTAAATGAAGGTAATAGTAACCTTTTTCCCCCCACACATGACAATGAGTGATGCAAAATGATTAATAGCCACTGGTGTGCTCTTTGTGCTCAGTGCTCTGTCAAGTTTAAGTATCTAAACTTCTGTGGTGGAGATGTCCACACAGAGTATGCCATCCATCACAGATGAGCCTCTGGAGGCGAGCATGAGTAGAAAAACTGACATGACCAAAAAAAAAAAAGGAAAACATTTATCTAGCACACTTAAATCACCCTACTCTCTTTTCCTAGCAAAACTGCTTGGCAGCCCCATACTGTGACAGTTAGACAGGATCCAGTCACTTGTTCCACCAGGTAAACCAATCAGAGGGCAGTAAATCCAGTGAGTGCAGTTCCTCAAATAAACTGTGATGAAAAGCTGATATTTTACCAGGCCAGCATCATCACCAAAGCCATAGCCGTGAGACAATTGGTGGAAAGGTTCCATGCCCTGGCCTGTGATTGGCTGCAGCCGGGAAACCACCTGGTTTATAAGGAGTTTGGTGGCAGCAGGCATTCCTCATCCTCCTCCTCTCCCAACTGGCCACACTTCTGCTTTGTCCAACCTTGTTTGAGATTAGATATAGTTTATTTTGAGTAGTAAGGGTGGACTGCCAGTTGTGTTATTCTTGTTTTCTCCTGTTTAATTAGTAAGGGAGGTAAGTCTTTTGTCATTTGTTTTCTTAGGTCAATTTCTTACTTCCTATACAGGATCGTTTTGTTTGTTATTTTGGCCTTAGTCCACCCTGACGCCTAACAACTCAGCCCTATATACTTTATCTATATCTGTATGTTCATTTATATATTTTTGTAAATAAATAATTTACCTTATATTCAAACAATCTTTGTTTGTGGCTACTTGGGATTTGGGGAAGATGGGGCCTTCTCATGTTATGTCTTAGGCACCCCTAGACTGGGGCATAACAGTGTTATAAAATTAGAACTAAATAATAACAATATAATTCTTTCTTTGAGCAGTAAGAAAAATACTGGGTAATACTGTATTATGAAACCTTGACCTAGACCACGATGTAACCCAGACTACTCAAACCTGTTCAAGCTGTCAAGCCATATTTGCTTCGTCCAGTTTGAGCAAGGCATGTGACAGACTTACAACTTTGCCTGAACACTCACACTGATGATGAGTTTTAAGCACTTTGGAGATACCCTCGACATCAGACCAACATGTTTTGAACTTGATTTTGACCACTGAAGGCAATTTGTATCTGTGTGAATCAGGGGCTAGCAACAGTATGTCATTATCATGTCTAACTCTGCTCACTGCTCTATTGCTCCCTTTCTCCATTCTCTGATCTGATGACTTGTATCCTCCATGGTATGAGGGTCAAGGAAGTGCCACTGTGTATCAACTCATACACAACATCACTTTCATACACAGCCTCCAGCTGTCCTTAGCTAACTGAGCGACCTTGTCTACCATAGCCAACACATCTTCTTTGCATGGCTCGAGCATGGGGAGGAGAAAGAAGCTCGCGTATCAGACAAAATATCAGTGAAGTCACTGACTGGTTTTTGTAAGCAGCCTGCAGGACATCAGTGTCCAGCTATTTAAGGGAAAGGTTGCTCCCTCTGTCATTAGAAAAAAAAATGTTTGCTTGCACTTGCTCAATGATGTTCTCTTCTACAGTTAAGATCCCAGCAAGCTGTGACATTTTGTCCATTTAGAAAATAAACCATTGACTTAGGAAGGCTACAGTGTGTTAAATATGAATCTACCATCTGTTTTTTTGTTAACTTTTTGTTAGCTGACTGCTACTGTGCTAGCAATCCATTTGTTGATCAGTTAAACCTAGAGCTGCATGCACCAACGAAACACTGTAAGCATGTTACTGTATCACTGAATATGTGCTGTCAGCAAATTCAAGGCTGCGCAGCTGTCTGTTCTATGTGAACTATAACATCTACTCAGAGGCCAACAAGGAGACTGAGCTTTACAACAGGATCCTTTAAGAATATGCTTCTAGCCTAATTATGCCATGATCAAATTGAAAACAAATATAAATACAGTAAAAAAAAAAAAAATCTACAGTTAAACAATAAAATAATATGTTGAACTGGATGTAAGACCACACATTTTGTACAATATCAGCCAAACTAGAATACCATGCCCCCTTGTTCTACAGCTAATTGACTTCAAATAAATAATGTACTGCAGTGACACTGCCTAGCATTAACCACAGATCTGTTGATAACTTCTTAAAGAAAAGTGTGATGCAAATAGGTGGTAAGAAACTGAAAAACGAATTATGTCATTTGTAATAACTCTCCACATTTAAATTAGCAATACACATAATAAAGAAAGAACCACGCCTGCAGACGGAAATGTAATAGGATGCTAGGTGTAACAAATGACATTCAAGCCCCTCTGGCAGAGATTCAGGGAGCTTCAACCCATGGGGATAGGTGGGAGGCAATAATGTCTTCCCAGAGGCCCCACCGAGCCCAGCACCCCAATTCCCCCCCAAGAGAGACGATTTGTTCAATACACACACACACATACACAAACAGAATACAGTTATTCACCCAAGAGACTCCTGAGCTGTACAGGTGAGACCACACATGTATCACTTCAATTTATCATTCTCACAGGGCAGGCTTTGCAAACAAACCGTAGCTGTGCTAGATCCGCTGATATGAAACATGGCCAGACACCGCCATCCTGGCAACTTACTGCCCTGAGAAGGCAAAGGTGCAAAACAGGGATTAAGTCATTGTGGCTTGCAGCAAGTATAAACAAAAATGGCATCTGTATGCTCCAATGTAACATTGTTATCTCTTTCCTGAAAGATGCAGAGTGGCAGCTTATTTTAAAATTCAAGACCCATACAGTACCAGTTTCATGTCTACTGGCTTTTATCTTAGGGGCTTTAATTTTCACTGTAATCTTGTTGTTGTTTTTTGCTGTGAAATGTAAGAAAACGCCTACTATAGTTTTAGTGTGACTCACCAGAAAATGCAAAGCAGGTCAAGGTTTGATTGGTACATTTCAAATTAATTGATAGACAAACGCAGAAAGTCTTTTAGGCAGCTAAACATGCAAAAATCAGAATTTTGTAATATTCATACCTGAGTTTAAACTGAGTTTTTCTTTTAAAGATATTTCTTATTTTCTATCTACCCAGGAGTTATAAAATTCTTTCCACTTAACATTCAGGTCAAATATTCACAATTGAATCAAGTCCATTTACTGATAAAGACTGTGAAGTATGTAACGATTAACAATATCCCTTCAAGGAAAATGTGTGATTAATGATATTGGACTATAAAAAAAAACTGACACAACTGACTCAATGTATAAGTTATTAATATTTTCTTATGCTGTCTGTGAAAGTCAGTCATTAGTAATGTTTTTTTTAACACTGATATAAATGTATTGTAATATATTGAATAAAATGTGAAGAGAACTCATTAACACTGTCAGAATTGACAGATTAAGTTAATTAACTTTACATAAAATCAGATCAAAATGCTGCATACTCAGAACAGGAACATCCTGTTTCATGTATACTGTTTCTGAGCAATTATTTGTTTTTCTCAACTCCAACATTACCATCATTCCTCATTCAGCATGGAGCTATCACTGCATTAAAAAAAGATAACATGAAAGGGCATGAACTCAGGCAAGATCAGACCAAGAGCCTGGATTTAGATTAAATCAGTGGATAATGAATTTACCAAGGGAGGCAATTTAATAGGGCCTTAAGAGTTCTGCTTGTGTTCAAAAATAAGATATTCATGGACATTTTAATGCTAGACACATGGGTCTAAATACCTGGCAGTATTAAATTGTTTTGGATCAAAATTGCTCTCAAACTTAATATTTTAAAAGCTTCAAAGGCAAGTTCAGTCATTCTATTAAAAACAAATATTCAGTATTGCATGCATCAAAAATGGACAGAAAATGTACCCTAGCAACAAGCATACATTACTTTGAATTAAGACAACTTCAGACTTTTTTTCTGAAAATGTTGATACTGTAGCTCTGCATAAATGCAAGGTGTTACTGTGTGCAAATGCAAATGCAGCACAATTCTGTGATAAGGATGGACGGTCAAAGAAGAGGCCTTTTTAATCCATGCAAGACGAATCAGGAGAGGGAGAGATAAGATGACCTTTGAACCTAAACATTCGTGTGTCTGAGCAATTGTCACCATCAGCAAAAATGTCAACTCCCAAAATAGGTTGTGCTCTGTACTTCTCTGGTTATACCACTGTACATAATCACCGTAGGGGTTTCCTACAGCAGCCATTAAATAAACACTTGTATAGATGGATGAGTTGTTATGTGGCCATGGAGTTGATATTTTTACCTTCTTGTGCTTTTGTATTGGGTGGTAAAATGGATACTCCAACTGAGCTCAGGAGGCATACAGGCTTGAAGTCTCTGGATAGCTGTGTCAATGATCCTTACAAACACTCCTCAGCTGTTTTAACCACACAGTATTGCTTACAAAATGTGGAGGCTTTCTGATATGGGGAAATGTGAAGCTGTTAAAGCAAATGGAGGGTGATCAATGTGTGCCTTATCTACCTCATGCCACACAGTTATTCCCAAATTTCTCTTGCCTTCACTTCTCTGCTCCCAACTGACAAACCCTCCTCTCTTCTCAGCCTTCTATTGTCAGACACAGCTGAAGCAGTGTCTCGCCAATTAGGGGAAGAGGAGTCTTGGAAAGCCATCCTGCTCTGTCTCTCTGTATTTCACTCAGAGTAATAGCTTGGATATGTCACTGGTAAAGTGAGTCATATAAGATACAGTCTGCCAGGAGAATAGGCGCACTGCTGGAAATGTAATGATCAATAATTTGCTCGGTGCTATCCACAGATGTTTGCAGTCTGAATAGCATAAAGTGTAGAGGCATCATTACAAGACAGGTGTGATTCACTATTAATCACAGGTAATATTACGTCACCACCTGCACCATATGTTGCTTTTGGCAACAACTTTAAAAAGAGGCTGTGAGTATGTGCTGGACATGTAATTGTTGAGATGAAACCACAAGACGAAACAGCTTACAAGAGGTAGCAAATGACCTGTACCATGCACTACATTTTCTGATTATGTTGATAGAAAACTTAATCCAGTTGGCACTACATCAATTCCAACACATATTTGCTGTTGAAAATTAGTTATGCATAAATGTAATTTTAGGAGACAGGGTTATGGAAAGGATTTATGCTACATAATCTTTTGCTGCCCATCCTCTGGGGTACAGTAGTACTTGTTAGTTTTCACATGAAGACCCACTAGAAGTGAGGAAATTCTCCACTTCCCTCCTTTTACTTCAGATATGTCAAAGCTTGCAAGTGTAACCTAGTACTGCTTGTTAGAAAGCATTGTGTAAATATGTAACCTACAACTTTCTCCAACAAGTTTTTTGTGACTTGGTGCCAAGCAACACTTTCTTTTACTTGGAATCTGTGATCTTTGAGGTAATAGTAATACAAATAAGGACTCCCAGGCAATAATGATCATCCCCTCCACAGAAGTTTGTCGACCGCCAAAACTTCCTGATCCATGACTGCATCACTTTTTGTTGTTGTTGACTTTTGGGATATCATTATTCTTCCCTTTTCTCACACTGTCAGTCAACACCAAATCGTCTGCTATAGGTGACGAATTAAAGGAAAAAACTGAATAAATGAGTGGAGAAACATAACGGATGCAGATGCTTCCACTCAGGTGTGCTGTATGGTATAATTAAAGTAAGAGAAATGTATGTAGGAACTAGATTTTCATAAAAATATACTTATTCATTCACTACAGTGACTTGTGGAGTCATTTTTATCAGAGAATTTTACTTGCACATCTAAAAAACCTTGAAGTGATCTAACAAAAGGGAGAGTAGTCCAGGTGTACAATAAGAAATGACTGGCTAGCTTTTACACTGAACAGGTTGTAAATGTTCATCCATATGCATACAGTATGAAGGACCACAGCCTTACAATTATGAGCCTGGTAGGTGTCCAAGAGACCAGAAAAAGACCAGGGTAGGTGGAGTGGTGTCTTGGTGGAAAGCGGAGCTGATGAAGCAGCTGTTTTTGTCAGAGGAATCAAACCACTTATCGGCCTCAAGCAGTCCTGGCATCAACACCCCATCTTGAGCTCCATCATATTGCAAATAACATAACCCTGTGTAAATTGAGCCCACACACAAGTCTGCCTCTTCATTTGCACAAAAGCTAGCTGCTGCTTTTCCTGCTAAGAAAGTGGACAGGCTAGAATTTGTGCAGCTTACACAAACACAGTTATTCATTATGATAAACAAAAAAAAAAAAACAAATCTAGCAAAACAACAACAACGCAACAAAGCTTGTTTAAAGTTTTCGCAAAATAATTTCCATGACAGATAAATTGTAAATCCAGAAAATAAAATGAACCCGAAAGTTGCTCTTTATGCAATTCACATCCAATGAATCTGTAACATGTATAACAATGCTGAGCAGGCCCAGCTGATTCTGATTTTGTCAAGATGGCCATAGGAAAAGATCTAAGTGACTTTGAAAGAGAGTTCATTGTCGGGGCAGAGATGGCAGGAGCCTCAGTCACAAAGACTGCTCAACTGCCTGGTGTTTCAATAGGAACAGTGATCTGCATTTAGAGATATTGGAAAGACATCAATAAATAGGGTCTGAAATAATGGTCAACAGCACAAGTTTGATGACCGTTAAGAAAAACAGAAAAGCAACTCATTTCAACGCATGGCGTGATCAGACTGTCAGCAAGAACATCCATCGACAATTACATAGAGAGGGATATTATAGTAGGGTTCCAGTGCATAAAAACCCCATCATTACAAAGATGAATGCACATTAGAGAGTTTAGTGGTGCAAAAACCAACAGGATTGGTGTACTGAGATGTAGAAAAAAGAGATGAGTCATGCGTCACCATATTCTCGACAAGTGGTTGAAGGCGTAGAAGGAGTGCTGGGGGGCTCCGAGTGGCTGGCAACCTACAGGCTCATTTCTGTTGTTGCAATAATTTATTTTTTTCTGTTGTGTGCTAGCTCCGACAGAGCCATAAGGTGACACAGCTGCTGTCTATGGACATTACACTCCACCTCTACAGGTCACTGTAGGATATATTGCTTTTTAAATCATGTCCAGCAGCAGGAGCTTTCCAGATGATTTCTTTATTGGGTGTTGTATTAATGTATGAGTGTTTTCTTTTATGATTTACTTTAAACATTAGAGAGGCTCCTTACAGTAATTGTAAACATTTTACATGCACACAGTAATGTCACTGCAACAAATATTGTGATACATAAGCCGCTAAATTAAAAACTAGTTATAAATTTGATAGGACAGAACTTTTAGCTTTTCAGGATTTATTAGGACAGCTACTTTTCTCCGAACAATTTCACAGTGTAAACCTGGATTGTGTGTGTCAAACAGCTGACCTTTTGGAAGTATAGAAGAACACAGAACTTGAATTACCGTTAGATCCTGACCTATCCTGTCGTCGGGTCTGGAGATATAAATAATCAATGAAGTTATGCTGTTGTGACTTGTGCAAAAGGGGAACAGCGTCTCTCTGTGGTGGAATCATTGCAGGTATTTAAGAAACAAAAATAAGTGTAGTCAGTACCCCCGCAACCCCAACTGAAATCATGTTTCCACAGCCATGCATGTGGTGTATACCGAGAGAATGATTCAGGTCTGAATGCTTAACCCATACAGTGAGGGGATCTGGTGGCTTTGTTATGCTGTAGGGGGGCATTTTGATGGCATGATGTGGGTTCACTTATCCCTTTACAGGAATCCTGATGGGAGTGGTCTGGTTCCAGGATGACAATGCCCCCATCCTAGAGCACAAAGGGGTCACTGAATGTTCTGATGAGTATGACAATGATGTTGAGTCATATGCTATGGCCTTCACAGTCACCAGATCTCTCTCCACCACCATCATCAAAACACTGAAATTCTTTTGGAAGAATGGGGTTCATCACTTGAGTAGAGTTGAGCTGTTCTGGTACCACATGGTTGTCCAACTACTTCCTAAGACACTTTATTTGCTTTTTCCTTTAATTTCCTTTAATGCCTTATCATCCCAGTGAAAATTATACCACCATTGTCTGCAAAAATATCTACACTACTGAAGTTCCTTGTCCTTTTTTATTAACATATTCTGTTATGAACTAGGATTGTTGTTAAACTCTGAACGTCCACTCGTTTCTAAATTGCTATTCCTACTTCCCAACCGGAGCAGTCAAAACAGAAGCTTCATATCAAAGTGTAATTTGCATTATGTGTAGCTCTACCTGTCTTTTTACCCCTGACATGACTGGTTTATTGTGGCTCTATTTCTGCTAGAAGTTCAGACAGATTTCTGTCAGGTCTGCATATAGCAGAGTAGATTCAAAAGTGTTTAAAAGTCATCAACCATGTCAAACGTAGCTTTTTTTTCTCATCTCACCCTTCCACTTTTTCACACTTCTACCAGACTTGCTTTCATGTTCTGTAGGAAATGTATGAAATATGGAGTACACTTGGCATCTGTGTTAGAATTGTGTGAACTTTTTAAATCATTATTAGTTCATTAGGTGTGATGCTTGTTATCACACTTCTTCACACTCAGGCCTTTGCCTACTTATTTCCTGAAAACACATCCTTTGGTTTTACTAGTTGTAACACTCACAATGAATGACCATCTAAAAAAATACAGCCTTTCTGTTTACTCTTGCCTTTTTCTATACATTATTCTTGTATTCCATTTGAGAAGTTACTTTCTACATGTACTATATGTAAAGGAGAGCATAATGATATAATGTATAAGGGGACTGCTGCAACAAGACGACAATAAAACAATTTCTGAAAAAACACAGTAAATTAGAAAACGTGCAGATAGATATATCAGCAAATTGCATAAAAACCATTCGCTCTGTTAAAAAACTGCAGTCTGAGGCAAAAACTAACTAAACACACCTTAGTGAATAAATTACAGAAATATTTCACTTTACATATTTACAAACAAGCAGTTATCTGAGTGCCTCTCTGTCCTCCATGAGTTCTCCGTTAGTAAGTTTAACTGATAAAGGGATAATTGTGCTTATACACGAGGATCCTGTACCTCCTTCCAGAGTCTATCAGCACATACAGTTTTTCAACACATGAGAGGGGTCAGATAAAATTCTGTTAATCTGCAGAATAGTCAACTACTCAAAAATATCTTGGGGAGTGAGGGGTTAGCATGCTCCCATAGTCTCCCTGCTGTCTTAGCCAGATTAAATATTTAAGCCTTAAACTTCACCCATAGGTTTCAAAACTAACTGGTAATACCATAATGTAAAATATTACAGAGATTATAGATAATTAATCTAGGATCTAAAATAATTTCTTCAATTGTGCGTATATTGATGTTCAAATAATGCTCATCACATCAGTCCACAAACCTATCTACTTCAGCTTTATAGTTGCTGATATAAGAGTTGCTTGTGAGAAAGGTGAATAATCTGAACATTTCACAACAAATTGATGAGGTAGGGAGCTGACACAATCGTTTGTATACAGGGTAAACAAAATGGTGAACTGACATATCCTCAAGGAGCCCCTGTATCACTTGCTATATCAGAAAGTGCTGTATTCATTTTCTGTTTGATAAAAAAAGAAGAAGAATACCACTTAATAAAAAGAGATTCACTTTCAACTGAACTAACTTTTTAAGCGTGAAGGAATAGTGTTAAAATCAGAATTAAAATCAATAAAAAGCAGTCTGGCATATGCAACTGGACTATCTGTGCTTCAAAACAAGATGTATTACTGAAGAAATGGCGTAATTTGTACTGCAATTGTGCTGTAAAAACGTATTTTGCCTATGGTAAGTTTCTGAGCTTCTGTGTACAACATTCACATAAATCCACATGAACTGCAGCCAATGTGTAATACTTTTGTATTTTTCAGGGCCAATCAAGTGTTATATTCACAAGTTTAACAAAATGCTGGTATAATCGAAAGCAAATCAGAATCTACTGTAGGACAACTACCATAAAAAAGTTATCTGCTTTTAGCTAAATGTGTTCAGGTTAGGGTTAGGGTTAGGGTTAGCTTTCCTCTTAACGTTTATTTATAGACAATGAAACAACATTAGGTTTTGCAGATTATTATTAACAGTTTAGGTTAGGTTAGTATTTAGGATTTATTGTTAACATTATAAATTAAATTTGGCCCATAAATAAGTGACAGTCAGTGTACATAACATGATTCAAGTCTCTCCTATAATTTTAAAACTATGATATGCAAACTCCTCACCTTGAAGCATTGCATCATTTGTCCCTCTTTCCACCCCAGCACTTGTCACTCATCTTGATGAAGTGTCTTGAAGAAGCACGTACCCTGTGGCTACAGTAATCAGCATCCATCAGGCCTCTCTGTGTGTTCAGGAAGCAGCCAGAAAATGCTGCCAATGTGTGCAAAATAATGGCCCTGATATAAGACGGTCCTGTGTAACCTATAAGACAAAACCTCTTTTCCAACACCTGTTTGTGGATAAAAACAGTACTTGAAAAATAAAACATACTTTCACACTAGTCCTGGCAATGGTTCCCTGAAATAATATGAATCCATTGAAGCCTTTTGAAGCCTAACACTAAAGCAGAACTTAGCTTCCCAGTTTAGTATTGTGCATCAATCACACATTCACACACGTTCATATTAGGCTCTTGAAAGCGGTCAAAATAATTTTTTCTCAAGCAATTTTCAAACTGTCTTTTTGACCTTTTGAGCTCCTCATCATCTGTGAAAGCAGACAATCTTAGCTGCTTGACAGATTATTCAGCCCACAATGTGTTTCTGCAGCAAAGATGTTGGAAGATGCTTTGTACCAGTTTTCGCTCAATGTCTTTCTTTCCTTCATGCCAGAAAACCATATTACACAAGCCTGCAGAAACTCCTGCAGGTTAAACCGGACTAACAAAACATCATAAAGGGGCAGTATAAGATAAATGATGAGCTTTTTGTAACTGTCAACCATGCAAAGATATTCCATGTTAAAATATAGACATGGAGATACATAATATGTCCCATTAAAGGCATACTATGCAGGATTTTCCTAAAAAAACAAAAAACTATGTAAAGACCAAAAATGATCCCTCTCAATCATCACATATGATCCACTAGAAGCGTTTGACAGTCTATTTATCTGCAGAGATTGTGCCCTCTGTCTGTATGTCCTCATTATTTTGCTGTGTTCTGGATGTTTCTGGGCAAAAGCTTTGGGCAGTGTGTGTGTAGCCCCCAGCCAATAACAGCGCACAGGGTGTAAGGTCGGGACTTGTGGCGTAGCAACCAGGTTACACCATTGTCTTTGTCTCTCTCCTCTGCTCTGTGTCATGCATGTATAAAGAGGACAGCTTTGACTGCTTGACCTAGGGCATTGCTGAGCTACGTACACACACACACACACACACACACACACACACACACACACACACACACACACACACACACACACACACACACACACACACACACACACACACACACACACACACACACACACACACACACAGCAGAGAGGCCACAGCGGACAGGATGAAGCTCTGCATTCACACAAAATCCAGCAATGCAGCACCTTCCCGCAGGGTTGTGTGGAGGAGTGGGCATGAACGTAACCACTGTGAAAGAATCAGAAAATATGTTGTTGTTTTTTATTTATCTGCTTCACAGCTTTGTTTTAACTACTGCTGCCTTGTCTCTTCATTCACTCTCTACCAACACTGCTCTCTCACATCTCTGTCGTCATTGAGGAATAGGGGCCAACTTTAAATGCAAAATGTAGATGTTTTCAGTCACAGAAAGCATTTCCATTTAAGGATATGTTTCCTTTCCTCTCTGTCTCAGTCTAGTGTCGAAGTTGGTTCCCCTTTGAATAGTGTGGCACACTATGCTGCTGCATATCACAATTAAATGTGCCAGTGTCCTGTAATTCCCAACATAAGGTAATTATGTTGGTAATTACCACTGATATCCTCTGATATTAATGTGTGGTAGTAGATTATGTTCTGTGAGATGGCATCAACATACTGTCCCTCAGCCAGTCACAGCTGAAAGTTGGAACTGACCGTGGTATAAGGAATAATTCAACTGTCTAAATGAAGGAAATAATGGACAAGGGGAAGCTCAAGTCCATTAATCTCTAGCTGCTCAAGCCCCTAATTAGCTTTGGTTGAACTTTAGAAGGCATTTGTGCACAGAACAAGAAGAGTGAAATTGTCCCCCATCTTAAACAGTGCAGATGTGCTCTGATTGACCAAGTTCCTTCAGTACAAATGGCACACAAGCCTTGAATTAAGATGGACTTGAATTTGGAAAAAAAAATCGGTACCCAATATGGTTTGTTAAACATTACTGTCAACGTTTAAAAGGAACCAATGTTTAAAGTGACAAACTATGTTTCCCCAACCCTCCACCCAAACCTTCTCCTTGGATGTTTTTATGATGGCAAAATGTCAGATTCAGTACATCGAGAGGACAGTAATTACCCCTCACAATTGCATGAGGTCACTTATTAGGAGAGCATAAACCGAGACTGTCTTAAGGGTTTGAGTAAAATGACAGTTATAGATTTTCTGGTTAGGATGCCTTACAGTCAATTAGAAGCAAGTGTTTTCCTTGTTCATGAGTAGGGTAATTTACATTTATTACATAAAAAACATATAATAACCAGGGCACCACCCACTTTATTTTTCTACTGTGCTGGAAGACACAGAAAACCATTTTTATCAATCTCACGTCTGAAGTAGTGAGTAACAATACAGGGATCTAAACCTCTGCTAATGCATATTCATTTTAACTAAATGTGTTAACAAATGAGTAAATTAGGTATCAGTGCAAAAAGACAAATTAATAATCAGCCAGAATGAGTGTAATAGAAATTAATTGGCAAATTTGAAGTTATGAATGAGTGATGGTGCAATGTAGGAATTATACCAAATTTAACTGCAAATCTAACTGCAAAGTTCAATTAAAATGACACCAACGCTTTAATTATAGAAGCAGATGGAGAGCAGGCGATGTTTGTTCATCCTTCTTTCATATTGGTGTCCTAAGATTAACTTACTCAGCGGGCCGTCTACTGAATCAGTTTGAGGAGTGAATCAGCTGGTGTCGTCTCCCAGCTGATGTTTCTGCTCATGAGTGTTGCAGAAGCTTTCAGACAGCATTGTTTTAATGGTTTCTTCAGGCAATTTGCTGAGTCACCAATTAACCTAACCTGCATGTTTTTGGTTTGTGGGAGGAAGCCAGAGTACCCGAGGTAATCAAATTTTATCAACTGTCCCAAAACCTGAGTTGAGCAATACTTGACTAAGTCACATGATAAAATTATAAATGCTGTCTTTGCTCACTATATTTTTCTATTTAACATAGTCTCTTACTACTTCTATCAGGATATTTCATGCCAAAAGGTTAAACAGTTCAGTCTTATGAAAACATACTATAGTTATTTCACAAACCTAGTCCTACCACCCCACTGGATGTCACCAAACAACTATTTGCTATCAAAAGATAAAGTGGAGCAATGGAGACAGAATAAGGGAGTTAAAGCCACATCACCTCTGTGTGTGTTGTTATTTGAGCTTCTCTGTTTTTTTTTTTGTAGCTGCATCACCTGCACATGCATATTAGTGCATGCAAGTCCCTCCTTGTTCTTAACATCAGTTTCAAAGATGGTGGCAGCATCACAAACGTTCTCAAATAACTAAACCATACATTACAATGTTTCTGAAAACATTTGAGGTGAGAAATAGTAATCGAATCTTGGTCCATATTTGATCCTAGTTTGACAGTTTGATCTGAGTTTCGTGAGTTGTCATCTACTGGACTACTGAATATCTGTTCTTCACTGCACCTATCAAACGAATCCTTCATACTACAAGTTCTATAAAGTTTAACAGCAATTTAGTGAATAACAAAGTCAGAAAATAGTATACCTTACAACAGAAAGCCTCTCTTCAGTGTTCTAAACTTTACTACAAGTATTACTTTGTGACCATAATATAGGCCTATAGGTTGCAAGATGATTATATCCTAAATAAACATTTAATCAAAGTTTGGCTTAAGACACACAGAATACTCAATCAAAGCCCTTCTATAATTTATGACTGGCGCCTGGCAAGTGTTCTTATCTGAAGTCACACTAGAGTGAAAAACCAAAGGGGGAGGATAAGTGTATTGGTGTGTGTGAATAAGCATGGAGTTAGAGGGGAGAGAAAGATAATTTGAGATAGATAGAAACCTGATGATATGATTTTCCCACCTCATCAACAAAAAACGAGGTTAAATTGTGGTAACCCAGTCTCTTTTTTCCAGGGAAAAGTCTTTCAGTCCAGTGTTTTCAGGGACTTGAGGGGTTTGTGAAAAAATGCAACTGCTTTTTAGTCTGTCATAATTCCCACTTTCTGACACAGTTGGCGGTCTCTGGAGGCAGAATGGATTGTTCTGTGAAGAGTCAGACTGACACTTTAATATTAAGAAAGGGCTCTCAGTTTAACTTTGAGGGAGACTCTAAATCAAAGTTAAATATATTAGGGTTCTTAAGGTTAAAAGTTATCCTTGTTTAAGCTCAAACATTCTTTGGACTTTGAGACATTAGCAGAGGGAAAAGAGGGGCACTGGATCTCCTACACATGATATATTATATGCTTAATTTAATTACTTAGATACAGAACCATTGCACATTTCATCTTTAAATATTACATGTGTGTGAATGGCTTATGAAATGTCATATGTCATTTGGCTTGGTCGATGTTCTAAGTCTTTTTGTAGCAGTGCAGCATTTTATCCTCCTCATAACGTGAATCTTTTTAACCCTTCTATTAAGCAGCAGTTAAAGTCAGCTGCATGTTACATCAATTAAACTGATTTTTTTGTCTTGCATGCTGGTTACTCTGAAATGCTCTGTGCCTTTTTTAGCTTTGGTTTTAAGACACTGGCTCTTTCAGAGAAGTTGTGTGGTTAAGAAGCGTGCTCTGAATCCAAGCTCTCTGCCTCTCCTTTGTTCCTCATGAATATAATGGGTCTGCCTGTCCTTCAGAGCTCCCAAGTCATGCTCACTGGGAATAAGAGGAAAGGGAGTGCCTTTAGCTGCTGATAATCAGCCCAGCATGCTCTCCTTAAAGTGCTCTTTTGGGACATTGGTAATTTGTAAGCACACCCTCTATGTGAGGGTAATATAGCAAATAATACAAATTGTAAGCATCAGCTCAATTGCTAACACGGGTGCATTGGTGAATTAAAAGAGAGGAATCAAAATTTGTTTGGGAGACCTCCTGGAAGTAGTGGGTGGTGGAGACAAAGACTAAATCATGGGAAAATTTGGGACCACACTCAGAATAAAATACTTACCCTATAATATGAATTTCACATTGGTTCTCATGAACAAAAGCCAAATTAAAAACCCTCTCAGCTGCAGAGACTGTACAAGGACAAGTCATTGAATGGAATGCAATGCAAGCAAATGCTGGGATGAAACAAGACAGCTATCACAGTAAAAATTCATATGACAGGACAAGCACACATATATGTTAATTGGAGTTTGATTAATATATTATATAAAATGTATTGTAAAATCTTGTACTGTTAATTATGGTAGTGTAGTTTGTCCTTGACAGTGTCTTTCTGAAAGAAGGAGTGTGTGTGGGTGTGATGCTGTGTGTGTGCTGTTGTCTGTCTTTGACATTTAGTCCACTGCGACTCCACTGCTTATCCATCTGTCCAATTGCAAACCATGGCAATTACTCATGGGTCTTTTAAATGTGAGGTGATTAGGATTGTGCATGCCACTGAACTCAATCACTGCTAATTCTATTACAAACCTCTTCTCTCTCTATCTCTGTCTGGTGCTCTGGCTCCCTCAGTCTCCCTAACACACATACTTACAAGCACACACCTTGATAAGGGTCATAAACTCTGAGTAACACCTGGGAGGACTGTGGAGGAAATTGTTGTCAGGCACCATATTTGCATTTGACCATTAGCATAAAGTACAGAAACAAAATGTAAGTATGGTGTTAAACCCCAAGGACTGCTTTCCCAGGTGGGGCCAAGGTTGGGGAGATAACTGCAACCAGATGCTCCGAAGATGAAATGACTCCACCGGAAATCTAAGCTGAGCATTTAATTTATCAAGCCTATAAGCCCCACTGACTTTAGAAGCAAATGGCAACTAGCAGGAAACTTCAAAGACAAAATAACTGCATGAATAAGCAAATATACAATAAGGTGGTTTTTCAGTGATAGGTGCATAGTTATATTTCACATTTGATCAGTAGGGGTCAAATGACGCTGTAAGCTATGAGACATTATAAAAATGCAATGTCTAATTTTGTGTATTATTTTACATAAATGGTGCATATGCAGCATGTTCAGCCTAGCTATGTCCATATCTGTACACTCATAAATCTGATGGTATGCATTTTGGACAAACAAACTGTGATCCAGTGTTAAATAAAGAGAAATCCATTACAGATGTTGAGAAATTAATCTTATTGCAAATGGTTCTTTCTGGCAGTGTTTCTGGCAGTTATCAATTATCCATTAATTAGCAGTTAGCACTTTGATTTGTCACTTGTTTCTTGAAAACTCCTTGTGTATTTAATTGTACATTGTTACCAGATTCTGTGAAATACTCACAGATGGCCAGTGAATCCCCTTCTGGATCTGCAAGTCTTTCTGAAAAGTGGGGGGCATTATCCATGCTTTAGCTCAGCCAAAGTGCTGATGATTAAATACTGCAAGTGGCCCGAGGCCAGGAAACTTGACCTCTGGGGCCAAACATACTGTTATATTTGAGTTCAGAGGCTCAGTCAGATCAGGGGAGATTTATTCTTCTATTCTACCATAGTTTAACTCAGGGGGGCACATTCTAAAGCAGCAATAAATCAACACTGCTCCTTGTGTTGAAAACCTTTGTTTCTTTAGGCTGTCTCATCTAATTCTTAATTTATTGTTTGTGAGACTTCAAGCTCAGAGAAATGACCCCAAATGATTGAATTAAAAATGGAAAGTCATCCCGAAGGTACACATTGTTGATACTCCTCATAGACCACATTACTTTTAATGCAATATTTCTACATATCTATGTAACACCTCAAAGGATAGTTTCACAATTTCTCAAGTATGTCTTAAAGCAATAGTCAGGTGCTCATATGAACAGTGGAGCAGGTTTTGATTGCTGCAATTATTCCTCTTGCTGTTGGCACGTTTTTAAGTTTATCAACACAATTCCTTCTTTGTATTTTTCACTAAAACACCATAACTTTGGAGGATATCCACTTGATTTGATTAGCACAAATCTGCTGCTGCTGGTGATACTGCTGCTGAAGTCGACCCTAGCTTCAGATAAACGTACATACACAAAATGAGGACTGTGGATTTTGTCCCCCTTCACTTAAATGTTAAGTGCATTAGGAAGGTATCTATTAATGACCAGTATAGGAAGAATGATTACAGCAAGTTCATATGGGCACCTGACTATTAACACAACCTTGAAGAATTGTGGACCTATCCTCCAACATGTCATATAGCCTGCAAGTTTCGACATTAACATTCAGTTTTGACATTGACATTCAGCCTCAAATGTATGTATACTTAAATGACAGCTTTGTTATTTCTCTGTGTTCAAAAGTGCTGGGGTTTAGCTCAATCTAGCCACTTTGTTTCCCTTTAGAGTGAAATTCAAAACTCTGCATGGACTTTAAAACTTGGCAACTCTTAGAAACTGTAAAAGTCACCCTCCCAAGAGGAAATGCTAAATAATTCTTAGAAAATTGGACTTGCTCACCGTGGACAGAATTTAAACTATCGGGATAAGTTGGTAAATTTGTTTTGCCTGTGCACATCTATATTTTCAATCAGTCCTCTAGATAGTAAAATAATTAAATGGGGAGCTGTGGTAATCCATGGAAAGTTATACTTATGTCTTGCGCTGCCTTTTGGCAAGTAATGTGATCTTAGGCCAATATTAAACTTTGTTGAAGAGTCTGGCAAGGTCAAGAAGCTCACTGAGTACTTGTTTGGCACACACTCTATTCCACTACAATGCCAGGGTAAGATTTGATCTAATCTGTTTGGCACACACCCTTTTCAGCCCACTACATTGTCAGGGTAAGATTGAATCAAAGCTGCAAACCTGACAATTTAATGGCAACTGAGAACTTACAGTACACTGGTGTCCCCATTTAAATGACCCTTTTATGCAGATTGGTCATTAATTTTCTGATTGTTTTGTAAAAGAGATCTTAATTTTTCACTAATGGCCTCTGTGGTGTTTCTCTGAAGCCACTTTTGGGTTCTAGGTTTGATATAATCACTTTTTGCAGGATCAGGTCTCTGTTGCGGCTGTACCACTGGTAGATCGAGGGTCAGCAGCAGTTTTAGTAGGTTCAGCACAGCGGGCTACATCAGTGCATAAAATACACAATATCATAGAAATGAGGACTGCGTATATGATAATGTAGGGACTGCAAATATACTGTGGTAGCCAACAGTAAAACCGCTATTGCTGTATTATCACCTTGAGAATTGTAGCACATATGTTAAAGTTCACATGCTGTCACTGATCAAGTGATCTCTTAAATTCAGCTCTCACTGCCTGTTGAAGATTCAACAAGTATTTTAGCAGAGAGTCTGGTTAAATGTTTTCTAGCAAGACTAAAAAGGCTATAATCAAACATAACCGGATGGGGAGATGAACAACATAGAAACTAATTTCCCAAAAATAAGTCAGGTTTTCTTAAGGGTGCAAGACTAGGCTCCAGCTGTATTGAACAGGGGAGGATGAGGTAACAGCGTGGGAAAAACAATTGCTTACCTCGATTATCTGTGTTGAAAGTTTGAGGTTTGCCAGAGTGCAGTCAGCACCTGCTGCTTTTCCAATCAAAAGCATCACAGTTTAAAGCATCTGTTTATAATGACATTGACATCTGTAAAAATAAAATAAAAATCATAATAATGTCAACAGATTCAGTTGATAACCTAGCTACCCTGCACTAGATGCACAATAGCATAATAGAAAGAACTCTAAAAGGGATAAATAAGGGGATTTAAAAAATCATCTGTATCTGGGCATTGCTTCTTTGATATCAGCTCTATGATAGCTGTAAATCTGTTCAGACACAGTTGCCGAATGGTGGGACCTTAAAGATTCAAAATGTTTTGCATGATTACAAAAGGGCGTGGTTAACTTCTCTCTCCCATGCAGGCTAAGGCTGATTGCAGTGACCTGGGGCACCTGGGCCTGCTGCCCAGTAGCTTATTAGTGACTCCTTTGTCATTCATTTCTGTTAACCTTCTCCCCGTCTGCTTCTCCACATCTTTGGTTTGGTTTTGGTTCCCGGATATGCAGCTTTATTGTAGTTATGTTGCCTTCTGCACCTTACAACACCCTCACACACACACACACACACACACACACACACACACACACACACACACACACACACACACACACACACACACACACACACACACACACACACACACACACACACACACACACACACACACACACACACACACACACACACGCATCTATCAGCTCTTACACTACTGATGCTACTGATCACGTTCATCTCATTTGTCAGCCCTCAAGTCTACACACAATATGTTTGGGTGAGAAGCTTGTATAATACTGCTAGTTAAAATGCAGCGTGCACTAGATTATGATTTGTTTACAAATGCTATCATTATTTTTATAAAGTCTTCAAGCCGTTTGAGAAAGGATCTCGTCCGGTGTCCATTATGTTGTGAACATTTGCTATGACTTTACACAAACTGCATAAACATAATGAACATATGTATAATCTGCCTAAACTTTACTGTAGTTCAGCTACTTTTTGATGTGAGAGCCACTCTGAAGGTTAGAGGATGGAGAAAAAAGAGCCTGTAGCCTGGGTTTATTGAGTTTCACATAGGTCAGCAAAGAGAAGGCAGGAGGTTATAGTGGTATTATTATTTCATCTGCTTAGCTGTCAAACTGCAAACACGCTTTAATGTCCTTTACTGGTCATCCTTATAAAGTTGTTTTGGGATGTTTATAACCTTGAAATTTATGTTGGTGTCAAGTGACAGCACATCTTATTTGGAGTGCACTGGATATTATTTACCACCTGGAGTCAGTCATTCGTTTTCGTTACACTGTGCAGTGTCCTCAAAACTATTAAATCAAATGACCAGCGATAGTTACTGACTGTTTCTAAAGTGACCTGTTTTGCCCCATCTGCCAAGTACAGTGGCTAAGAAATGTTCTTGTACACAAACAAAACACACTGTGTCACCTTGAGGCCTGACAGATGGGTTGAATTAATTCCCTTCGTCATACAACATTTGCAAGGTTGATTTTTAAAAATATTTTAAACTGCGCAATGTTGACAACAATGTTTGCTAGATTGAAGTCTTCCTCCTTGCCTTTGTTGTCCCGATGCTACACTTCCTTGTGCACAAACGCTGCCAACTGTAGATGCTGTTAGTCATTATATAACAACAGAACTAGGCCTTTTCCACACCACATATTTTTAAATATCATATTAGGAAAGCACATGTGACACTAATAATATTAACAATGGCTCCATTCACTCCTATTTAAGAGTTTCATGTAAGCATGCACAATACCAGGATGCTGAAACTGAGGCAGCGAAACTGAATACAGCTGTTATTACTTTATTACATTTTATTATTTACACCTGTGCCTTTTCTGTTGGACACTAATGCTAGGTGTAAAGCCAATTCATTGAATAATATCTGAACCAGAACTCAAATAAATATCGTTAACTCATATCTGCTGTTGCAGAGCTTGGGGGCCATGGCGCTGAAGGACCGGCCTCCCAAGGTGGACAGTTTGGTGCGTGGGACGATGAGGAGGTTGCAGGTTGAGGATCTGAGAGACTGAGAGGGAGAGTAGGGAGTCAGGAGTTCACTGAGGTATACGGGAGCCAGGTTATGGAGGGCTTTGAAGGTGAGGAGTAGGATTTTGAATTTTATCCGGGACAAAACTGGTAGCCAGTTCAGCTGGGAGAAGATGGGGGTGATGTTGGCCGTGCGTGTAGTTGTGAGTGAGGATTCTAGCTGCTGAGTTCTGGATGTAGTGAAGTTTTTGGATGGATTTTGCCGGTAATGTAGCTAAGTTGCTGTGCATACTGTTACCTAGCAAGGAAAAAAATATGAATGGAAGGAAAAAAAGAAAAAAAAATGAAATTATAAGTCTTAAAGTCAACAAAGAGTTTGAGTATGAGTCACCTCTTCATCATTTACAGCTTATTCTCTGCAGAGCTGCACACTGCCATTAAGGACCCAAGCAAAAGGCCAGGACAAAGCACTCCCCCATGTTTCAAAGAGACGCAATAACAACTACAATGGAAGACAGATTGTCCAGAGAGCAAGGAACATTATATAAAATGGTCCAGAAATAATAATCAATTTTAAACAAAAAAGCAGGCATTTCACTTTCCAATGCATTATATAAGTCAGGCTATGGAACATTTCGAACCTCAAGTCTCACAAAGTTAAATCAACCTCAAGACCCATATTGGGTAAGTATGGATGAGTCACAATTTAAAAGCATGTTGTACAGGTTTTTCATTCATCAAGTTTCCAGGAATAATAGAAAGTACACAAAATACATTGCTGAACAGCCACGCCTTAACATCAGAGCAAAAGTCTTCATAGTAAGTTAGAATCATTTCTTTTACAGTTTAGGTTTGATTTAGTTTAATTTGCTTTTGACCAAAGTAATGAGGGTCATTTAAAAAAAATTAAACTACAAGAGCAAGGGCCCAACCAATATTTGTTCAAACCATGCAAGCTAAACAAGGTAAGAGTATATCTGCACCTTTTTCCTAGTGACCAAAAGGGTCTGACCAGGTGGAATGCTGTCACCTGTTCTCTTCAGTCTGTATACAGATGATCTTTCTAAAAGAGCTAAAAGAGTGTAAGACTGGGTGAATGGTGGAGGATAGTCTTATGTCTTAGTCTCGCTGATGCATGCTGATTTACTTGTCCTACCTCCTTATAGCCCTGGCTTACAGCAACTGTTCCTCTACACTGTTCAAGTGTACCTCAAAGGTAAACTGAAAGTCCCTGACTAATTCCCTGCCATTCCACCTCCAGAGACCCCCAACTGTGTCAGAAAGTGGGATTCATGACACAGACTAAAAGAGCAGTAATGTAATTTCCTCAAGTCTCAGAAAACACTGTTTTAAAATACTCTTCTTTGAAGGAAATAAAAGACTGAGAGGGACTGTGTCACCCACCTCATCAGCTGAATTTGATGAGTTGGGACAATCCTATCACTAGGTTTCTATCTATGTAAAAGTCTCTTTATTTCCCCTCTTACTCCATGCATGCTTACACACAGACACACACACACTTATCGCCCCCCTTTCCTCCTCACTCTGGTGTGACTTCAGATAAGAACATTTACCAGAAGCCAGTCAGAAATTAAAGTAATACTTTGCTCGAGTATTCTGTGTGTCTTGAGCCAAAGTTTGATTTTGTGTTTATTAAGAAGGATATAATCATCTTGCAACCCATTTATTATTGGTCACAAAGTAATGCCAGTCAAAATGGTCCAACTCTGATCTTTCTAAGATTAAATTTAGTAAAGTCAATCGTGGATAGATTAAAATCCATATATTGCATGTACCAGCCCCTTTCCCTGCAGTGTTCACCTTTAATAAAGTTTTGAACACTCAACGTAGCCTTGCTGACCAACTATTTATTCAATTAAAATGTGCTATGTCAGGATAAATATATAAATGTTTAAATAACTATAGTATATTTTCATTGTACTGAAGTGATAACTGTTTAACCCTTTGATATGAAAAATATTGTGATTGAAGTAGTAAAAGACTTTTTGAAAAAAAAAGATTGTGTAAACTAATCAGATATTCAACTCAGGTATTGGGATAGTTCATTACATTATGGACGTGTGTTACCTCTGAATGTTCAGGTAATGTATGGACTAGGCAATTTATATTGAAATGCTAATGAATGTAGTGAAATGTGGAAGCTTTGATTTTAAACTTAATGACACACTCAAGCCCAAAATATGGCAAGACACAAGTTTGTCTCTAGTAATATTTCCATTTGAAGAACATTACTAGGAGGAATTTGATGTAAAATGTATGTGTTGATTAATTTAACTAAAACACATACTCATAATGACCTTAACTAAACCTACACAAAGTGACACAAGGTATTCCTTTTGTTTTTGGAAACATGGAAACAAATTTCTGTATGCATTTCCTGTATGCATTCACAGTGGATTTGTGATCTGCAAGGATTGTATCTCTGCGTTGTTGTGTTTTATCATTCATACCCTGATAAGGATCTATGTGTCTGAAATTAAGTTAAATTAAACTGAATAATCATACTGGTGCATCAGAGTGGTGGGAAAATTATAGGTTCCCTTTGCAGTCTGGCTTATTTAAGGCAGCACACTCAAAAGAAACTCTTTTAAAACCTTCTCCCACAATATGGATGTCATTCTCAGTGTAATAAAGCAAGAAGCGTCTGCAGCCACAAGATGAGTCAAGTAACAAATCCTGAGTGTAATTAGCTTTTAAGCCATCTAACATGCCTTTTTCCATAACTGCAGCCTTGAGATCCAGTGACAGGTGTGAGTAGCAATAAATTAGAAATAGTGGATACACCCCCACTGTCTTGATTAAATAGAAGCCAATTTAGCATTTGACATTACAAGAGCTTTGTTCGTACGGATTCGTCTTAAAGCTCCACTTTGAGTTACAGTAATATTGGTTGGATTTGAGACATCAAAGTTCCAGTTAATTTTACTGAAATACCATTACTGTGCAAAAACACATCTTGCATATCTCTGCTGGCAGGATTTAGTGCAGCTTGTCAGTAAAACCATTACGTACAGTAATGTAATGACACAAATGGTGATTTGCCCCAAGATGAAGTGCAAATATGTCAGCCCTGGCTCTCGTCCACAGTTTCACTCCACAGCAAAATGTTACCTTGAGATTAAGGAATGAAACTGGTGCATTAAAATGCGAAATCAATCATCAAGCCTGACAAATATTATTGCCTCTTGGCAGAAGCGCCACCATTGCTTCGATCCTAAACCACACCACAGATTATAAATCTTCTATATGAGCTCTTGGACAAGTCACTAGCCAGCAGAGTCAGTCTGGATTTTTAACAAAGACCAACAGGTAATGCTTGATATTTTCATCAAAAATGAAATGTGTCACATCTATTAAAAGGCATGTTCTTCCATTGCCTTCATCAGTATCAGGACAGAGCAGGTGAGCTATGATGGTCATACTACAAGCTGCATATCAGATGGGAAATCACAGACATTCTTTTCAAACACATGGATCTTGTACTCACCATATTGTTGGCATTGTCACATACTGTACAAAAAAAAAAAAACTTCAAAAATCGGTTCACAATAAATATGTAAGGATTCAGGTCAAGCACACAGAAAATAGACAAAGAGTCTCTTTAAAGTACACATTTTAGAATTTCAGTGTTACGTAGAAAATAAAGTCACACAAGAAAATAGTGACAAAAATCAGTTACTGAGCAGCAATGGCTACTTTTTATATTGCAATTTTTCTCGTGGTTACACTGTTACTTTCTACACTTTTTGTAAATGGGGGGGCATGTAGAGAGGAGTGAGGGCATTGTTTATTCCCGTGGCCAGCTGGTCATGTTGAGTAAAACAGTGCTACTGGCTGGAGAAGGGACTGAAATCCCAGAGGAGTAGTAGAGGTGACGCCAGGGTTGCAGAGCTGGAGCTATGCAGAGTGCGAAGAAGAGGAAATATGAACTATCCATTCCAGCGATCATCGTGGAGAACATGGTCCACAGGCAGTAAGATGGACAAACACTGAATGCCGTGAGTGCTGCATTTAGTGTTTCACAGAGACTTACCCTGGCTTCAGGAATGTTTGGGCACTTTTGTAAATCATGGTCTACTTTCACACACCCATCACTCTTTCTTCCAGATGGACTATTTTTTTATTGACAGAGCTCTGATGGACTCCAATCAGTTGACTATTTGGCGATCAATCTCAGATCATGCTCCTTTACAGTTGGATATTTCTATAACATAAATATAAAAGAATGCCCTCTTTGTAAACTTGATTCCTTACTACATTTCAACAAAGAAATCAGTGATAAAATCCTTAAATATAGTGATACCTTCATACTTAATAAATCTGACAAAATGTGACATTCATAATTCTGGTAGATGCAAAAGCTGTTCTGCATGGCAAAAATATTTCTTATATGTAAATTTCACAATAGGGAAAAAACAACGGTTGCAAGATCTTACCGACTCTGTTGTCAATACACAATATGCCACAGACTGCAGAGCTGTATAAAAGGACATTAGAATATTTAACTTATTATTCACCAAAACAGCAGAACACTTGCTTTTAAACTCCTGTGGTTTGTCTTATGAATATGAATATAAGAATAGTTGACTACAGGCACATCAGCTCAAGTGCCAAAAAGCCGCTTTGTAGATACCTGACAGCTATTGTATGGACAGTTTTCTTTAGAGTTCCTCACTACTGACCCATGGTTAGCTAGATAACTGGACAGGCCTTTGAAAAAGAATGAGATTATAGAGGTTATTAAATCTATGCAAAGTGGCAAGGCACTGGGCCCAGATGGTTGCAAGACAAATTTTTATAACACATTCTGTAATAAGCTTGCACCAATTTTATTGGATATGTTTAATGAGTCGGTTCGCTGCCCGAAACACTCACTCAAACAAACACCTCACTCTGACTTAAACAGGGCAAGGACCCCACAGAATGCAGCTCATATCGTCCAATCTGATTGATCTGATAGAAAATAAAATTATTGCTAAAGTTATATCCAGACATCTTGAAGACGAACAGATTATTTGTGGGGATCAGACTGGCTTCATCAGAGATCATCATTTATTTTCCAATATCCGAAGACCCTTATATGTCATCCATACTTCTAGCTCTTCTCTCCCTCCCGAGGTCATTGTCTCATTAGGTGCAGAGACGGCCTTCGACCAGGTACAGTGTCTCAGAAACAATCGCAATAAATTATATTATTGTCATTTGAACACCATTTTATACCACTGATATAATGATAATATAATAGCATAATAATGCAAGAGGGGCGGGGGGTGGGGGAATGGGCAATTACTGTACTTGTTAAGCCAGTGTGACATAAATAGCTGCTTAGCTCTTAGCTGCTAATGCAAAGTGTGGCAATATTGAGGTAAAAAAAAAAGATCAAGATGATGTCCGTGTATCATACAATAGGTCGATATATAGACATGAAGATGTTGATAAGTTGATATAATTATTCTGACAAGTTTTACATAAATTTGAACATGGTGAAACACTTATTTCATGGATTAGGCCGCTATACTCTTCCCTCTGGCCTGTGTCAATACCAACTCTATATATTCCACATTTTTCCTACTATCAGTGGGGACATGCCAGTGATACCTGTTATCCCTGCTGCTCTTCAGCATTGCAATTGAACCGCTCTCAGTAGTGCTCAAGGCTTGACCCCATTTTCAACATATTGCACACTATGCTGTTGAGCATATGATATCCCTTTATGCAGATGAATTTTTGCTCTACATAACAATCCCTATGTCTTCCATCATACCAATTTAAGCTATCATACAAGATTTTGGATCATTCTCAGATTACAAACTACATTTTCAGAGACGTGAATATTTTCCAATCAAAACTTGGGCTTAAAAATCAATGTTCTATGCTTTTTCAATGTCTTCTTCTATTTCTATTCAAGTCCAATTTCCGCGCACTGGATCAGGTAATCCCATTTAATTTGTGTGTGTGTGTGTGTGTGTGTGTGTGTGTGTGTATGTGTGTGTGTGTGTGAGGGTGTTGTAAGGTGCAGAAGGCAACATAACTACAATAAAGCTTAAATCTTCAATTTTCTATGTATTCTTGACATTGTTAACAGCTTACAGTTTTGCCCACTACTGGCCATTTTAAGGGTGCAAGCAGAAATCAACAAAGCTAACATGATTGATTTTTCAACACTATACACCTGGCCAGGAAATTGCCTACACCGCCAACCGTTTGCCTGGCTGAAAGATATGATATTGTTTTTGCATCTAGAAAAAGATCAAACTTATACCCAGAGGGTCTAGCAAGAACTTTCTAAAAAAAAAAAAGTGGCAATCCCATTTTAATTGTTTGTCTGTTCTTCCTTCCGATTAAATTTCCACGTCCCTACTCAATATCATCAGCTTGTACAGTAGCGAGCCCCCGATCAATGTACCACTTAACCCCATGGTTAAATGTAATCAAGATGAAATTGTTTTTTTTTTTTGTGGTTGTTTTGTTTACTTTTTTTATTATTATGTTTTTATCTTGTTTTCTTTTGCACTTTCTTGTTCCTGAACCATTTATTTGCTCACCCCATTGTAAGTATTTTTTTTTTTTTTTTTTTTTTAAAGGGAACTTTTATTTCTATATATACTTATATATACAATACATACAATAAATACAATGTACTTTTTATTCCACCAAATGCAGCTACAGTTACTTTTTTTTTTTTTTTTTTTTTTTTTTTAATGGGAACAGGCATATACAATGTATAAACCGACAATACACTGACCAATACACAAACAGACAGAAGACAAACACACAAAACACTACAACAACAACAACAACAACAACAAAAAAAGGATGTGAAAATACTAAAATTATATCAACAGTAACTACTTAGTATACCTTCATTCAAAAGTAAGTTTTTCCCATTTTTTGTTATGCATTTCTATCTTGTCTTGATTGGATGCGATAATTTTTTCCAAAAGAAATTGGCATCGCACTTTATTTCTAAAAAAAGCCAAATTCAGAAGTGTTTTTGTTTGGGTCTTAAAAATAAATATTTTCCCCAAAAGGATGATGGTGTTCACAATCTGTGGGCAGTTTATATCCAGTACTCCCAACAAAATATTTAATGGTGTAAATTCGAAGTGAATATTTTTGGGTCTTAGCCACTTTTGAATGTCTAACCAAAATCTGACTACATGTGTACAATAAAAAAAAAAGTGTAACTGATCCTCCACTTCTTCATTGCAAAATTTACATAATGGAGAGTGGTTAATATTAAAAATATTTAATTGTTTATTTGTGGCGGTAATTCTATAGAAAATCTTAATTTGAAAAATTCTAGAATATGAATCAATTGTTCTTGTATAAATGGACCTAAAATAATCTTTCCAGGGAATCAAAGTGTTAAACTCATCTTCCCAAAAGGAGCAGGCTGCGTGTGGAAAAAGAGACAGACATCTGCTAAATAAGAAAAAATTATACATCATTTTATTTATCTTAATTTTTGTTAACCATTTAAGAGATTTTTGAACTGGGGCACTAACCTGCTGATTGTTACTAGAATTTTTTAATTTCCTCCTCCAATTTAATGGCACTGTAGAAAGCAGTTGATTAAAATTATAACTGTCACATAATTGTCCATATTTTTTATTAAACTGTTCATATGAAAGAAAGTTACCTGCATTATCAAGAAGATCATTTATAAAAATAATTCCTTTACTCTGGAAATGCTTCCATAAGAAAGGTTTTCCATTAATTAACAATGAAGAATTCATCCATATTATTTGATACTGGATCTCGTTTAATGAATTTGGGGGATAGTACTGGAAACTTAACCAAGCTTTGACTGCATCTTTAAAAAATGGCGAAAGGTTACCCAGTGGTTCTTTTAGTAGCCAGTCCACATGTTGCGGCATCAACTGAAAAAAAGGAAACAATTTACACTCAAAAAACGTGTATACTGTAGCTAACGTTCGGCTTATTCTCCAATGAGTATTGTGGTAGATTTTGTTAACCCAAGATGCTTTCAAGGCTAGATCCATGGCTACAATGTTCTTCAAATTTAATCCACCATTTTCATAAGAGTTATATACATACTGTCTTTTAATCTTGTCAGGCTTATTGTTCCAAAGGAATTTAAACATTTTTTGTTCAATAAATTTAAACAAGGATGCTTCCGGAGAGGGAAGTGTCATGATCAAATAAATAAACTGGGGAATTACCAACGTATTAATTAATATTACTCTTCCTTGTAGGGACAAAATATTTCCTCTCCACGGTTGCAATACTTTTTCTATTTTCTCTATTTTTCGTTCATAATTTATTTTGACTAGATCTTTCGGATTTTCAGGAATATGAATGCCAAGTACATCAATGGCGCCGTTACTCCATTTAACTGGAGCAGGGCATTGTAAACTGAAATCTGTTCCTCTTAATGTGCCTATCCTCATGATAGTACATTTCTCAAAATTAGGCTCTAATCCAGATAATCTGGCAAAAAGTTTTAAATCCTCAATCAAAGCGTGTAAGGAGCTTTTTTCTGGATGCAGAAAAAAGATGGCATCATCTGCATATAAAGTTATTTTTGCTTCGAGATCATATGGTTTTAAACCTACAATACAATGATTATTTCGAATTCGATTGGCTAAGATTTCAATACTAAATAAAAATAAATATGGAGACAGTGGACACCCCTGGCGAACTCCTCTTGCAAGGGTAAAGGGGTTAGATAGATGTCCATTATTAATTATTCGACTAGTTGGTGAATTATATAACACCTTCACCCATTTTACAAGACTTACCCCGAAATTAAAAAAGCAAAGTGTTTTCTGGATAAAGTCCCATCTTACTTTATCGAAGGCTTTTTCAAAATCAGCAATAAATAAAAGTCCAGGTTTTTCCCCATTGTAAGTATTGTTGTATTGATTTTCTTTCTTTCTGTAATGTGTTTTATTGTTGCACAAGAAGTGAGTGAGAAAGAAAAAAAAAATATTATGAAAAATGGTGACTTTTGAACCTGACATTGTGATTACTGTCTGCCTATGCTTTTCACCAATAAAAATTGTATTAAAAAAAAAGGATATTTGAATGGGACAAAGAATAGGCCATAACATGTAAAATAAAGTATTTATGGTAAATACAGGTTTGAGAAACGTCTTCAAATTCGATAGAGGTGAATTGGTATAACAAGTCTAAAAAGAGACAATGAATATGATTAAATACAGAATGACTGAACACAATATAGGTATGTATTTACACACTATGTTGTCTGATGCCTTTGTGGACATGTGTAATATTGATCTGTAGTCTGCAATATAGGAGTTACAGTTTGCCTTTGTTATCAGGTAACATTTGTAAACTACAAATCACTATTTCACACTGTTTTAGTAGTCTGACAAGATGAACATGAAAAATATGTCAATAACAGCACATATTTTCAGAACTCAGAACAAGTGATCATGAAGAGCACAATGCAGGACAGAACTGAAGTTTAAGCCCTAAGAATCAGTATAGTAACTACAATTTCTGTCCTACCTCTTACCTTAATGTACACGTCAAATGAAAGTGAGTAGTGAGTAGTTTGGTCAGAAGAGCTTTAATAAAAAGGTGTGAATTCAAGTTTACCATTAGCTTTACGATGTGAAACGCGATTTCAGCTTTATATGAGAAAATATTTTCAGTTCATTAAACGACAGGTGATGTACCACAAAACAATTATATCCTTTTATCTGGAAGTAAAACTAAATGTAAAAGTAAGTGAAATATCCTGAAATGTTTGCTCGTTGCGCTAGAAAACGGTATGAGTGGACAACTATAGCACGCATAGTAGGTCAAAGTTGAACTAGGAATTCATTCTGTAAACTGTAATAGATATTTACAAATTGGGGATCACTTACAGTTGGGTTTTTTTTCGCAGAAGTTTAGTTAACCACAGTTTTGTACACAACTTGCCTGATAGTCTGACATTAAAATGTCAGGCAGGTGTTCAGATCTCTGCTATCGGTGAGTACCATGTCATGAAATGACGGCCAGACAACAAAATGTTGTAATAAGAGAAATAACAATACTATTTCAGTATGTCTGAGAACTGCACCTGCAATACATGAGCCAGATTGTTCATACTTTTGAGAATAGACCTACAGTTCAAGATGGAGCAAAATGCTGGTTGTCATAGTGAGGAGGAAATATGAGACATGTGGTTAAGAGCTTAGTAAAATGGGTACACAAAATAAAGCATTGGCACACAAAATCCTGAGCAGCTATTGGGAACAAATTAGGAATTAGCTGCTAATTAAACAATATCTTATAATGCCATGATTTCTAGTCTATGTCTACACCAGCTTTGTCACAATTTTAAGTCTTTGTGTTTATTCTCAGGCTTGTAGTAGTAATTATAAAATTGAGATCAGCTTTAATTCTGTAGGCTTATATTTGCTTTGGGGGGTTTTTTTCATACAAAATGCTTCTTACAAATGATATGAAAAACATTACTAAACGTGTATATATATCAGGTACAGGCCATCCAAACCTTACATGTTTTTCATTAATGGGCCATTAGAGCAACAATCCAATTAGCATGTGTGTACAAAAACAACATCCCACCACAATTAGATTCCAGCAAACCAGAGAATCAAATTTGTGATGCAACTGAGAGAGGTTTTCCGGGGTTGGGTTATTGCCAGTGATAGAGAGACCGGTTTTATCACCTTGGAGAATATTAATTTTGACAATATTGCTACACCTGAATAAGCTCTACTTTAGTTTAGCTTGATGAAAATGACCTGTATTCCTACTGGCCCATTGTCAGTGTGCTCATGGTCACATTTACTGACAACTAAGCAGCTCTAGAGACTTTTGCTTAATGGTCTGGAATCTCTATTCCTTTTTATCTTGATTTAGCAGAGACATATTCTCACTAAATTGTTGAAGATCATGGGACTAATAGGGATCCTGTAGAGGCCATCCCTTTAATACAATTCACAATATCAGCTGGAAACTCTCATTATTTCTTTATCTTACTGAACTCACACTCACTTTGCAGTCAGATTTGATTTGTTGCAAAACTACAGTGACACTGAGGATATGTAGGTCTAACTGTCACACACTGCATTCAAATATATTCACAATGGCTGAATTTTAAGAACGAATGAGAGATGTAATGTTCTTCAGGGAGCGAAATCAATTCTTCAGCCTGTCAAAGTAGGTAATCGGTGATGATGAGCTACTTCTCCGTGACCATACACCCAATCCTCATTTAAATACACAAAGAGAAAGATGTAGGTAGCCACAACAGTCCTCAAATTGAAGTGTTGTTTTTCTAAACCAAATGTGCACCACTACATATAATCTAAGAGAAGGTGAAAACACTGCAAACATGAAAACAGGTGGGCAAATGTCTGTCTGTGTGTGTGTGTGTGTGTGTGTGTGTGTGTGTGTGTGTGTGTGTGTGTGTGTGTGTGTGTGTGTGTGTGTGTGTTGTTTTTGCTTTAAGCAAAAAGCTGCTTTTCACAACAAAGATTCACAGGTGCTGTTTTTCTGAAATAGCTGACCCATTCTTTTGCCTTCCCACAACCCATTGCTCCCACTTCTATACCCCTGGCTCACTCTAATGTCTTAAGGAGGGCTGTTTAAGCAGTCATGTGTTACTGAGCTTGCTCTATGAACACTCAAGTGCTGTCAAAAATTACTGAAGCAGCTCACCAAAGGGATGAGTGGGAGGTTGGGGTCTAACAAAAACTGAGGAGATCAAGATAATTCATGTTTTATGCACCCAGTGCCACACGCTAATGGGAGGTAAGTAAAGTAATTTTGCTGCAATGTTTTTCAGGTACATGTGTTGAGGATCAGATTTCTTCTCGCTTAGATTCAAGTGAATAGTTCAGCATTGAGGGAAATATTGTTTTGACCCAAGGACATAACTCAAACCACAGTCAAATGTGTACTGCAGAAATGGCATAGTAGCACATTTATTTGGTATTTTTATATGCAGCAAACCAGCTGCCCACTTGGAAAACGGGGTGGGATTAGGAGGAATCAATTATCATAAATTATTATTTGGTGTGTTAAGAGGTAGGTGTTACAGTATCAGTCATGACCAAACACATCAACTTGATCCCCTGATCCCTCTAAAGCTGAGCCCTCCCACACTGTGACATATCATTGGTTTTTAGACAAAGACTCTACCTAAAACAAATCAACAACACAACCATACAATGTTTGATTAACAGTAAGTACAGCTTCAGCTAGGTATGATTACTTCAGTAATGTAGACACATATCTACCTACAGACATACCATATGTCACATACGTACTGCACCTACTTACATACAAACCTATTCAACTGCCACATCACATATCCAGCCTTTCTTTTCCCAGTGTAACTGATAACACCTGTGGGCTGATAAATGATCAGCCTGAGGGTTGATATGGGAATAAGGGATTATGTAACTGGTAACCTCAAGATACTGAGCATATTCAAGAATCCCCTAGCAAACCCATTTCCTATCCATGTGGTCATTTATGGAGTCCTTCTGGGCACCAAGAAACCAAATCACAGAATTGAAAGCAGCAGGTGACCTTGAACAATTCACCAACTGCTTACCAATGAGGGCAAAACTCATCAAGCCTCAAATTGTGGACCTGCCACCAACATATTTACCTGATAAACATTCAACATAGTAAAGAATACAAACCTGATTCATTGGTGGAGCTTGATTATCACTATCACCTGGATGTTTGTGGTATGCACTTGGTTTAAGTAACGCCGCCAATACACTGGCATTAAGTCACTTAGAATCATAATCAATAATTCTCAAGAAAACCATTTGAGCACAAGTGCCATTCTTGAAACACCAGGAATGTAAACTAATCCCAGTGTCTTGGCAAGACTTTGCTTCAGAAAAGTACTTTTCAAACATGCCAAGAAGAGGATTGTACCTCATTGCCAAATAAATAAAAGTAAATCTAAATGAGAGAGCTTACCATCACTGAGCATGTGGCAGGGGGTCCACTATCTTTAATGTTTTTATCTGATGGTATTCTTAATTAAGTAAGTCCTTTTAATAAACATTTAGAAAGCCAAAAACACAGATATTTTCCTCAGGAGTGAGCAGATAAATCCTTAGAGCTTAAAAGTGAGTAAAATGCATAAATGTTATTATTGTATAGTATACAGCTGATTGTGAAGAGTAATAGTTTACACACAAGAGGTTATTGATTACAGTGTGTGTTTGGATGAGAAAGATGTCACACACATGATTTCATTATTTGATAACGCTCTATAATAGCTGTTGATTTTTGCAGCATGGTTTTCAGTTAAGTTTTTCTTTTGACTGTAATATGAATTGATTTTCATGTTTACTTTAAGTTTACTAAAACTATTATCAGCTTATCTAATATACAGTAATCAGGTCTTGGTATAGATTTAGAAAGATTGATCTCATACCTACTTAAATTTCAATTTAGCCAGTGCTTACACTCTACTCAGACATATCTGATCTGACTGATATCAGATTTTAATTGACAGTCTGTCTATTCTTTGCCATGGGTCAGGGTCTGGTGACTAATGAAACGGCACTGCATCTCAGAGCCAATAAAAATCTGCTTAATGAAACCAAGACCCTGCGGCTTGATTTATTTCAGGGATGTCTGGCCTCTACAGGATGTAACCACTACTGCCAATTAAAGCTCCAACTTCAGCATGAGATACATCTAATACACTGTGCAGTATGACATGTACATAGTCTAGTTGCGGGGTAAGCTGACTACAGACAAAGCAAATGTTTAAACATAACTAATTCCCGAGTCATGTAAGTCTTTGATAGCTTATTATTCTGACAGTGAACCAACTCAAATATAATATTTTAGACATGAAATGGGCCAATAAGTATGAATTTTACTGGATTTACCCCCAACTTTGATTGGTGTGAGACTGTGTCTGGGAGGTGATGATTTACATCTATAATTATGTTTAGGCTATAAGAAATATTGTGACAAGATTGTCATTTAACTGTGTTGTAATATATTCCTGATATTCTGTCTATTTCTGTGCATAAAAGGGGAGGAACATTGAGAATGATTATTTGTAGGTTTGTGATAGAGGCTAATAAATGTAATATATTGCTTAATACTTAATAACTCACAAACAGTGAGAAAACATATAATTGGTTTATAAAATACAAATATCCATACCTTACAGCAATAGACTTAGTATTCCTTGCATAATGTACACTATGGTTTGTCCATCCTCTTAAGACCTGAAAGACTGAGATTGTCTGTGCTTTTCCTGTTTGGTGTTCTTAAGCTTGTCTTTTTTTTAACTGTAAGTCTTTTGGGTTGCAAGGTAATGCATGTGTCAAAATGGAGGTTAATATTGAGTTTCTTATAAAAAAAATAATATAATATCATCTGCATACAATGTATATTAAAAACACTTTGTTAGACAAGTATCTTGTTTTTAAACAAGCATTTGGCAATGAGGTATCTTTGCTGTATTTAATTCCCCATACATATTTAACAGTGGGCTTGTTAGATTTTGTTGAAATGTTTTATAAATATAAGTTGAAAGCCTGTCAGACCATGCTTCCTTTTTACATTACAGAGTATCAATCCATCACTAAAACATGGTCTGCTTTATTCTCAGTATGATGGAGCTGAAGGACTTGTAGTAATTAAAAGATGTATATGATTTATTTAAAATTGATCTGCAGTCAGCTCTTCTTGGTAATTTCTAATAGCACTAATGGCTATTTTGGAGGTAAGCCTCTTAATATGCCAGAATAACACATCACTCAAGTTTCTTTGAGCCTCATTAAACTGTCTCAAACTTTTAAAATGTAAAGCTTCTGATTTTCACCTGTAAGAGAAACCACTAATTTGCAAGTACTAAATTAGCTGAAAATGCATCACTTTTCAGTTGTCATAATTTAGTGTCACTCATCTTCTGCTTGATTATTGGATGATACAAAATCCTCTGATCCTCCGATATCCTCTGATACAAAAATATGCTGTTGATGATTGATCTACATTCATTGTTGAAAAACATCTATCATTTGTTCCACAATTCTCAAAGTCCTGGAACCACTTTCGATATCAATCTACTATACATCTTCATGAGATGAGTAAGTGATCTGACAAGACAAGTATGTTGTAATGAACATTATGCCATATTAAAAGCAAATAAAATGTGTACTGTGAGTATACATTTGGCATGGTAACATTTAAATAACCCAAATCTTATGTATTCTGTTACTTACGAGTAACACTATTACATCAAAAGTAGCATACCAAAAACATCAAAACTGACATGTTTAATCTTAAACTGCTTTGTGAGAGAAAACAAAACAAGGGTAGAAAATAATAATACTGCTATTAAGACAAAACAAAAATGTAGGAAAACCGATTCTTATGGCTCCCAACCCTAATAAACCAGTTTGCTGAATCCATCTCCCCTCCTGCTTCATATCTGTGTAGACCAGATCCAACTACATGAATTTACAGCACTTAATGTTTTAGGAATATTTCACAAATTGGCCTCTAAGCTCAATGAGGAATGCCAATCTTCTGTAGGTAGATGGTCCAGCTTTCTATAGTTCCCTTTGTTACACTCTGTGTCCTGATTTATTACAGATACTGATACTACTGATGAAGCTTCTCAGCTCCAGCTGGGGAAAACTCCCAACACTGTGCATCAAACTCAATTAAGCTGGGAGAAACACTCCGTCCTCTGAGCGGCTCCACCAATAACTCAGGACAGAACATGACGTCTTCCTGGTACCTTTGGGTTGGCCGCTTATAATAGTTGGACTTTCTTCTTGAATTTTAGCATCATCATAAGAAAGTAAAAACAACTGGGTTATGTGTGGACAGATGTTATAGCCTCTGTGATCACTCACTGTTAAGTGATGCCAGGAAGCTGCCACTATCCCGGCATCTATTTCTCTTTGAAGTGTAGCTTTCCAGTGGACATGGAAAGCAGCCTAAGGTTAGATCTTCATGGACATTTTAAAATGGTCTTTTTCTTAACCTTGTTGTTAAAAAACGATCCTGTCACTGTATCTGTAAGTTATTAAAAATTCCCAAAACATTACTAGTGTATGTATCAAGAGGTATCTCTCTTCCCAAAATCCCTCTTCAACAAACAGAACAAAATTGGACACCATCAGTTTTATTGGGCAAATCTTTCATCCTATTAAGTTATTTATTAACTTAATTTTCAGCAGCCTTATCACTTGTTCAATCACCCACATCGACTGGGAACTATTGTGCAGCATTTTTACACTCTGAGAGACTGATTCATGTGAATTAACTGAAAATTGCCAGGAACTTATTCATTCTTATGCCTAGTTCAACACCATTGTCCTTCCTTTGCTCTGATTTCATATTTTCACAATGTGTTTGTTGCTGCAATTATAACTAATTCTCAATTGACCACAGTGTAAATGAACTTTTTTGTCTACCCTAAATATGCATTGGTCTTTTATGTGTCTTCATATGTGAGATGCATATATGTACTGTAACAATAATCTTGAAGCCATCATTGGTGCAATTAACCCGCATCCAGCCAACATATTTAACATACAAGGACTATAGACTGGAGAAGAATAAACAACCATCATAGCAAAATGTTATCGAAACGAAATGTTATTTCTTCGCAAAACATTATTAGTTATGTAATTAATGTCATCTTGTGTCATCTCGTGTATTCTGTAAAACGAAAATATATACTGATCAGCCAAACCTACGAGAGACTCATGAGCATCCAGGGCTCATTGGTATACAAACGCTAGCTGTTTTGGTGGCACGAGGGGGAACTACAAAATGTGTATATACAGTATATATACAGTGAACCCTCGCTATAACGCGGTTCACTTTTCACGGTCTCGCTGCTTCACGGATTTGCATCATGCATTGTGTTCTGCATTCTGATTGGCTAAACAGTCTCTCCGCGTCTTCTCTACCTGTGTGTCAATAACGTTATGGTTTAATATGTACACGTACGTAAAACCGCTTACCAAATTGAAGTTTGCTAATTCTCTTGCAATTTCAAGTTTCTCTAAAACCCATAATGTCGACAAAAGTTCTCAAACATAATCGATGGTGGCATGTCGGTTTATAAGGATCTTTTGGCCCAGAAGAAAAAAGAGCGACAACAACTACCGATAACTATGTTCTTCACTCCAAAAAACACACCTGCACCGCAGGCTTTAGAAGAAAAAAACACCACAGAGCGGAGTCAGGATGTAGCGGCTCAGTCAGAAGAGCAGTGAAATACTGTACTGTACACGTGAGTCACTATTTGTCCTACTGTACTTTGTATTTTTTTTCATAATCATTTTTAATTTTCTCCCATTCCAATCCGTCACGGTGGGGCGGTGCTGATCCCCGCAATATTAACCCTTCAGTTCGTATTGATGATTAAAATTATTATTTATTTATTTATAACTATATTATTTTACAGTACAGTACAGTAGTTATTTGTAAAAAACAAAAACAAAAACAAAAAACAACAACAAACGTTTATACAGTACTTTTATTAGTTAAACAAACGCTTGGGCCTGTAAAAAGGTTTTGTTCCTTGCTTTCAATGTTTTATGGAGTATTTCATTGTATAATAACTGTAAAAAAATAAAGGTTTCTACTTCACGGATTTTGCCTATCGCGGGTTCTTTTTGGAACGTAACCCCCGCGATAAACGAGGGTTCACTGAATACAGTATATACTTTTCTTTAATACAATTTGCAGCTTTTATCCCAAGTACAAACTTTCCACAAAGCCTCCAAAATGACTGACAAAGTGCCCATCCCAATAGCGTGTGATACTTTAAATTAGGACCAATGGCAAATATGAGCTCAAGAAATAGTTCCATTTATTAAAACTGGATGCTTTGATACAGTGGTATTTTAAAAAGCACTAATACAACATAAACTAGGGCTGGTCAAAATGGACAAAATCAAATATCACAATATTCTTGACCAAATACCTCGGTATCAATATTGTGGCAATATTTTAGGAAAGACTATTGGTGCTTTTACAATACACAATGTTTTTTTAGTTTTTTTTTTATAAATAGTCATCAGTAATGTGGATATTATTATAAAGTGGGTAAAGGTAAATAATAGAACAGCAAAATGATATCACTTTACTGTAATGCATCCCTTAAATCCATTAAAAGGCTAAACTTGCCACATCAAGACAATATCTAGTCTCATATCACATTATTGGTATAATATTGATATATTACCCAGGCCTAACATAAACAGAAAATATTGGAATGATAGATTAAAGCACCTAGGATATGTGACAAAAAGTATGTATCTGGGTCTGTGGGTAACCCAATCAGTCAGATTAAGGTTAAAACAAGGCATGTGATTAAAATGTACTTCACTCATCTTAGTTTTCAGTTTGGAGTCTATTTGTATCTCAACTCACTTGTAGTCGCACAGCTGGAAGTCAGCTTTGGAGGATCTGAGTAGGTTAGTTTTATTAGAAAACTGATTGCCACAGTAATGTGCATCAAAGGGTTCATTCACAGTATCATTAAGCCTGCAGGCATTAGAACTATAAAATGTTGCTTCGCAATTTCCATGTATGAAACAGGGCACAGCAGTGCTACAGTCATCCAGTGATCAAACATAAATAAATCTGTGGTTCTCTGGACTGTGAATCTGGTACAGTACAATGGCTTCAACATGAGGGAGAAAAAAGTACCTTGAAAAGCTTGACATGTCCTGAGTTGCAATTGTGATCTGACAACCTACTCTTGTGCTTGTTTTGAAGACAATTTTAACTAACATCCACTGCAACACCACTTCCAACAAAACAGAGTATGACAGCAAAGCACTTTTTTAAAAAATATATTCAGAAGGAGTAAATGGCCTATTTGGCCTGTAGAGCAATTCTGGTTGTATTGTCTTTATATATTGGAGATTAAATGAATATGCTCCTGATTAAAGCTTATTGCTTCTTCTGTCTGACATTACTCATCAACAAAAGCCCAGCCGTAAAAAAGCAATTGATTTGGTTGGTGGGTGGTCTGAGCTCAAGCTGAATTTGGGCATTAAAATGACACAGTCCATTGCTCCCAGTCGCAATATTCCTCCCCATGTCAACAGAGACTCTATGAGAATGTACGAATAATGCTCACAGACAGAGACTTGCCTCATTCAGTCGCCAACTGCTCCAATATAGACAGAAAGCAGAGAAGAAAAAAGCTCAAATCTCACCATTTAATTAAACTTTTGTTGACTTGTAGCTTCATTGTGTTATGACAATTAGGTGAAAGCTATTAAAGAAAAGGTAACTGATGGTTATCACAGGAATTAAATATGCTTGACTGGAGAGAAAAATTAAAAGACGGACAGAAGTACATGTCAACCCTAAGCGTGTTGCTTTGACAACTTGGCAAATCAGATTATCATCAGTGCTTGGCTGAGGGCTTCAAATGTGTCCTATCGGATTCTCATATCAAGACATTAAAGCTATATCCAGAAAGTCTTTGGCCGATTTCCCCGGGGCAATTTTGGTGAAATGAACCTGCCTGTCATCTGCACCCTGTCTGTCGTATATAACATCCGTCTGTTCCACTGTTGGCTTTGACTACAGCTTAGCCGTCAGTCGTCCCAACTTGAGTGAGACCACTCATGCAGAGACACTTTTTAGAGATACAGCAGCTCTAAAGGAAGCAAATGTGAGGCTGGAGACTGTTTAAAATGAAGTAAAAGCAATAAGTTTGTTTGACACCTTCGTAGGCACACAAACCTCCCAGTATTTCTACCCAGGATGAGGTCAGACGACCTATTGATATACGTGATATTCATGTAATACCAGTGGTATTGTTTATCTCACAATACACAGAAACCTAATTTCTCTTGCCTTCCTGGTGATAAATTATGTTTATAGGAATGTGTGGAGAGAATCTATTATCTGGCTGTTTCCAATTCAGTACAGAACAGCAGAAAAATTTACCTCTAGCCCTTTCAGACACAATAATAAGCATTTAGCAGCTCATAATAGAATACACACACATACACACTCACACACAATATACAAACAGCCCTGTGAGATATTACATTAGTGTTCTCCGAAGGTTTTTGCAAATCAATGCAAGTCAATGAATTACACTGTGATAGTTTGAAGCCATTTGCAGAACATTCAAAACTATAGCCAAGGTCAGAGACAAGTCTGGTGGCATAATATAATGCTACTATTACCAACACTAAATCCCAGTATAGACATTTTGACATACACAAATCATCTCTGCACTAAATCATCAAGTAAAAGTGGCCTTAAAAGGTGTTGAAACAGTCAACATACAAAAATGAGTCTCTTTCTATGTTCAGTCTTACTTTCCTCTGGATGCAACAAAGAGTTTAAGGTTGGAAGGAAAAGAGAGCATGAAAATTCAATCTGCACAGTAAAATTGATGGCAAACCCCTCAACAGCCTGCTATGGAACAGATGGTATTACAATATGAGGACAGCACTATTAACAGATCCATCCATTTTGTGCCTGTGTTGGGGGAGTAGCACATCACTGTGGAAGGGGTTTACTGAGCCAAATCTGTCAGATGGCCACTCCACCTTTCATGTGAAAACAGAGTTGGTCTGTGCAGAAAAGACTACATACACAGATACATTCTGTGTTCTGCCATTGCCAAGTGGCATCCTGTCACATCGTGTGTCATGTTGTCTTTTGATTATCATTGAGAACACGATGTAGAAACCTTACTCAGTAACTATTACAACTATGTAACAGACCATATGCCCCATCCAGACTTTGAAGACACTTGTGTATAACTTGCAACATTTATTTTCATATTCATTCATATTTTGGCACTCAGACATTATCCAGACTCAAGAACTACTTTCATGTTCCCACTAAAGAACTTGTGAATTATATCCTGTTGGAGAAGAAAGGCAAAGTTAAGTGCTACATGAATATTTCAGACCCCCATTGTCTAATTCCACTTAATTAGTGTGATTAAGGGTTGCCTCTGCGGTGAATCTTGAGATAAAGTGGTAGCTGTCACTTTAAAATATCGCAAAAAGACTCTTTGTTATCAAAAGCGCCGTATGCAATTGCATTTGAAGGTCAATTGTTGGAAGACTACATTTTATAGGAATACTGGTAGGGAGGGTTAGAATAATTTTCAAAATGGACTTTAATTGCAGTCAACTTGTTCTTTTGTACACTTGCCTAAAAGCTTTTCCAAATATAAAAGTTAAATGCCAAATATTAATCAAATACTCACATCTTTGACACAAGTAGGACTTACAGCAGCAGGAAAAACAAGGTTTAACGCTAATAATAGTATCAGATAAAGAAGACTGTAGTAAAGAGCAACTGCGAACAAAATCTCTTGGGTGCTGCCTCTTTCAAAGTGCATCTGCTAAGTGTTACCAGATGAAGTGTGATAATTTCTTTACATCGTTACAGAAGTTATAAGTTATACAAGTTTTTGGCATGATCACTTCTTTAATTTAGCAGACTAAGCAACTTAGAACTGATAAAGCTTTTTGATAAAACCAGAGACATACACATATACACATTAAGATATTCATATTTTATATACTTTGCTTTTGTGGAAGCGGACCAAACAGCAAGGTGTTTCACAACCAAAATAACACCTTTATCAATCCTCTTTGTGCTCTTAACATTTCATCTGCAAATCATAAAAGTCATCAAACGCAATGCCTCACTTCGGTACCCCCAATTTAGTTTCCTTCTAGGTTTGAGGGACATATATTCAGCACACATGGGTTGCAAGAAATCCTTGATGCACAGCCCAAACTGACAAATGCTGACCTGAAGGGTTGTAGGTGTTGCATTTCAAAAATGGGGGGAACTTTGCATGAAAAGTCTGGAGTAGAGGCAGTATTCAATTTATTGATCAGCATCAAACTTGCTCACACATTTTAGAAATCCCAATGTTATCGTCATGTCTTAATCTTATTTTATTATTCTAGCCAGTTGCAGGGTTCAACATGTTGAATATTTGTCAGTGTTACATTATTACTATATACACTCCCACATTATAAAGAAAACTACTTAGCTAAAGGATGATATTTTTTTGCTTTAGTTTGGTTAAGCCTGTGTTTCAGATATCAAACTTGGTGTAAATGTATATATTAATTGCATGTTATACCTGTATCTTTCGGCAAAGACAACAGTGTGGGAAACTGGAATAGTAAGCCTGACACCTACTGTAGTTAGTGAGTTTTCCTCTACCCTGTTGTAATGCATGAGGCATGTTTTGCCCTGCTCACCCGAAACCAGACCTCTAACCTTTTCACCTCCCTCACTCTTCTAATGCAAGGAAAGCACCCAACAGGGTACAAATGTCTGCAAGAGAGGGGGCATTCACATCTGATGAGATGCATTAGCCAGTATATAGGACTCTCTGGATGACCCTGATCCCATTAGAGTGGGTCATCAGACCAAATATAAGTCATAAAACCAAGAGATGGAAACTTTAAGATGCCTTCCCATCAAGATCTGCCAAAAACCTATCCTACCTATACAGGATATGAATAACATAATTTCACATGCACATATGTTGTGCTTGTTCACATTGTTATGTTTTAGTGTTTGAATGAAAACACAATTAATACAGCAGCAATAACTGTAAGTACTTTGTTTTGACTGTGCTGGAAATGGCATGTTGGGTGTCATACTGCAGCATAAATCATGGCGATTTTGGAGAAATTACTTTTAAAATATCTGACTACATATACAACATATTACATTTTATCATAGGAACATTTACTGTAGTAATGGAGATGGAGCTTCAGGCTTTCTGCCAAGCATGGGTCACAGCATTGGTCACTGCACTGTTAAATCTAACCTATAACTAGTTTGTACATAATTTTGTTCACTCTTGCATGTTTTCATCTTCTGCTGAAGCTGCAATGACCTGAAAGGCTGTTATTCTGCAGAACTGAACTGTCTATGGGGGGTGGAGTAGTGAAACAGAAAATGGTTGAGAGATTAGGCCGTGTCGGTCAGTTAGCCCACACAACATTACACACATGTCAGTCAGAGTGTTGGGCCTGACTCCATCTAGATATCTCATCCATGTGCTGCTGTTGCCCTAAACAATCAAGCAATATATTTTGAGTTCTGGCATATGTGTGTCGCATTGAGGTGTGACAAGATGCAAGATCTTGCTTCAGAGCTGTCATATGCAAGATTAAGCAAAACCTTACAAAGAAGAACTGGGCTCTTTTTGTCATCACAGAAAATACACTGTTTTACATTGTTATGATTTACCATACAGATACAGATACAAATGTTATCTACATTGGGGATTTTGACTGCTCAAATGGGCTCAAATGAGCACTGATGTTTCTCAGTAGGCAGAACAACTGTCTTAGTGAAAAAAACTTTCATCATCACACTCTCAGTAAAGAATGCCAAAGCGTAACACACCACTTTCTGACAAAAGTAAATATAGATTTTTGCAACAAATAAAGATTTCTGAAGAAGTGTTTGTTTTCGCTGCTGCACCCTACAAAATGGGAAATTATCTAAACATTGAATTGGCTACCATCTCATATTACAAAGAAAGACAGTGCAAACCAACAGATAAACTGTGGCTGACACAGACACAAAACAGATGCATAAGATGCATCTGCTTTTCAGCACCACGGAGAGCTACTATCAGAGATCACAGCAACACACAATAGACAAGACATTCATTTATACAAACAGACTACAGGGATGCATAGATAGTGTATGTGTACAGATCTGAACGTAACAATGGGAAGGTTTATTAGTCGTTAGCTGCTGGCAACATAAGGCCTACAGCGCAGCATGGCTCAAGTCTTCAATACAATTGTCCATTTAAAGTAGACTACATGTGATTTAAGCTTAATGACTGAACAGAAAACATAAACAATAGATGTTTTTTGGTGTCAGTATTCATACTTTAGGATGATTACATGGCTGTATTAACACAGGAATGATACAAAACTGCAGCAGTTTCCAGAGTTCTGCTACCTTCACACAACGTTGCCACTGTATTATTTAACACTGAATGTTTTACAGGGAACACAAAGTTATGTGTGCACAAGATTTTTTAAAAACAAAACAAAAACCTCTGTACGCTTTGGAGTCTTAGCTGTTTCTTGTCCTAACTTCAAAACATTGTGTGCTTTTGTGAAGTTTTTGTTGATTTTGTGAGTAATGAGTGTCTGTTTCTGGGTTACTTTGGTTCTCTTCTGGAAATTAATTTTGTATAACTAACCAAAGATTACTATTATTTATCATAATAATAACAAAATAACACAAAATGACTATAAATAGTAATAGAATCATTCACTGTTCCCCAATAATCACAAAAGTGATTCCTTTATTGGGATGTCTACTTGAACAAAGAGTGAACTAAACCAAAGAGTATTCCTTTGCAATGTGTGTTTAACATCAAGAAACAGTTTCAATTTCTTGACAATAAAGTAACCAGCTACTCAACTGACACAGTGTTTTGCCAGGTTTAACTAGTGAGCACTAGATGTTTCCAGGAAGACTGAACCTTCAATGATTGTGTGAACAGTGCCATTACCTTTCCATCATGACAGGGATATATACTGTCTGCAAGAATCTGCTTGGATGCAAGCATTACAAGTACTTTTTGTTCAGAGATGATGTGCAGAATAAAAATTAAATAAAGATTTCCTCGTTTCAGGCATCAATTCAGAGACATTTTAAAAGCAGAAAACCAACACTGGCTCTTATTGGCTAAAGATGACATTGGCAAGTATGTGGAAACCATGGATGTGTAATGAAAAGAAGAATAATGTGGGTCAAAGTTTATTCCTATCTGAATTAAGATGAACGTTGAATATACTTGTCAACTCATACACATTCAAATAACATTTGGTCTTGAATTTATTTTAAAATCTCCTTTGAACATTAGACCATCGAATATAATCATTTCTGAGCATAAAAGTGCTAGTAAGAGAAGGTCAGTTGGCATATCTCAACTGAACTTGTCTCCTACAAACACTTCTTAGACTAAAATTCTGGTGTCAAGAATGATTTGGAATCCATTGAAACAATACAGAAGGAACTGGTGATTTGTTTAATATACTATTATATTATACTATATTATAACTATACTATTTTGAATGGAAGGACCAATAATTATATCAAAGGTGCATCACCTGTTGAATCCTAAGGAACCACGCCCATGTCAGGTAATGTGCGGTATGACTACATCAACAATAAATTAACCCTAACCCTTGAAAGTAAAATCGGGAAATCACAGGCAATAACAACAGTGTAATTTCCACTTTAATTTTCAGTAAATTTACTGAAAAAATTATGTAACACCTCAAAATGGTAAATTCAACAATGTCAGTGAAACTGCTACTGTCTATAAGACTTGGGACTGGAAGATGTTGCTAGAACACGAAACTAAAACTGTGGTTCCAGTTCTGTTTACAGGATACATGAGGATAAGCTAACCAGCCTGCCAATTATTTTGGTACCAATATGAAAGACGAAGGTAGGGCTGGGCAATATGACCAAAATCTTGTTGGTCATTGCATATCCTGATAACAATACATATCCCAATATAGCACATTTTAATTAAATTAATAAATAGTTGGTCAGTCCTCTTTCTCAGTGCAGGCAAGGCTGAGCCCTCCATGTGTGCAGTACAGAAAAGGAGAGACAGATAGTGATGAGAATTAAGCGTTACTCTAAGTGCAATAAAAGCTTCACAAGTAAAAAGTAAGAAGAGTAATTTAAGAGTAATCTGCGCAAAAGATGGATAGACTTCCAATGACAAAAATACTGTCGTAAAAACTGTGATTTTTGTCAGAATAAAACATAGAGCGTAATATAAAACATTTTTTCTATTGTCTAAGGTCATGTGTTGTGGTGTCTGGTGTATGTGTGTATCAGATGGGTTTAAAAGTTAACTACTATAGGTAACTGTAATGTTAAACAAAATATAAAGAGAATAAAGGTAAAAATTAGCAGTGCAAATAAGAGTATAGATCCAGACATCACCATGGAAAGAAGCAGTGACAGAAAGAGAAAGGCTGAACACTGAATATGACACCATTTTTGGATGCGGTAGAAAAGTCATATCGACCTGACCCTGAATGTATTGGCATTCAGAACACACTGAATAGAGCCCTGCATTCTAATGATGGCTGGTACAAACTCTACACATTACCTTCAACATCGTGGCCTTCAAAATAGTGAGGAAAAAACAACAAATCCTTTTTGAATCACAACACATAGTCATGACTGATTAGTGCCAAAGTGAGGTTTTTAGTTTTCGATTTCTTGTTTTACCTGGATATTTGTGGGGCTGTTCACATTTCTTTGTACTTCATAGCCCCTACTTGTTGGCATATAGTGTTCTGAAAATGCCCCACACTTTATTACACTCGTAGTCTTAATGGGTGTTCTGAGTTCTGTTGGTAATCACAGGAAATCAGTAACACGAGTTAATCCACAAGACCACAAATGTGTGTATTGGGACAGAGCCAGACATTCCATTTAGAGCCATCAGTGATGAATCTGGATGTTCTGTATTATATTACTATCAGTCTTTTGTTTAACATTTTGCTTCAGAACTGAGGGCAGAGCTGAAACTAATACAGAAGTCACCCTTGATTTTTGCTGCAAAAGGTTAAAAAGTGCTGAAACATTAATGTGTTTTGCCATGATGTTATAATATCTGTTTCTGATTGTCTTCAACACTTTTTTTTTTTTTTTTTTCATGGGAAATTGACTTCAACAACCATCACTTAGTTCGGGATCATGTTCAGCACAGTGATGCTTTGGTCAAAGTTTTAACTGAGTATGATATTTTTGCATACCTGTTCTAAATACTGAAAATATTTTTGAGTACATGTTGACGATAGCAGAAGATCCACAGTGTCAGACAACTCCATTAACCCTGTACCATCTGCTACATTAACCACAATCACACAAAGTCAAAGTAAAGCAGCATTTTCATCTCCAGTACTACGTATGGTCGGTCCTTTGTAGCAAATCCATCAAAGACTGACTTTGGTTTATTATTTTTGTCTGAGTGTTGAATGGGTATTATACTGCTTTTTCTGAATTATGATAGTGGAATGATAATATTTCCTTGTTCAAATAATCAAGGATAAGGTACACAGGGCAAATCTTCTTCTGAATACATAATACCATATTCACCGGCACAGTACCTCTGCAATGTCATGCAGAAAATTTTTAAATTAATACACCGCAACATGCAGTAAACTAAGTGGGACCTTTGAGTATAAATAATAAATGTTAGTTATAGAGTTTTGTCTTTTCCAATATGTGCTCAGAATTGTATACTACCTTGATAAATGTGATAGTTTTGCAATTTTCTGTTTTCCCCATTAATCCACAAGAGACTTTCATAAGATGCTAATACTAGTTCTTTCTTTTATACCTCACAGAAGTGCACTTACAGTTTCACAGTCATATTTACAGTTTGTTGGCAGACCCTGCTAGTTGTTGCTCATGAATAAGATGCTGTATTTCTGTTTTAGTGAACTATTAATTTTTTACAGATTCATTTATGTTAATTCAGGATAGTAGTAAAGTAATCTCAGAAGGAAGACTTGCAACTCACATTACATCACTGCAATGTTCAAATTGCACATGACCTTTGGCAGCTGTAGGTGTAACACCATCAAATATTAAAAATTACTAGGGGTGAATGAGGCTACATAGCTGATATTTTTGCAGCTTTTTAATACATTCTGTGCAAATGTGTCAAATTGTAATGCTTACATTACTTATTAGCTGTCATTATTCAATGTACTAAAATTGTGTCATTCATCTTTGTATTATTATCAATAAATCTCACGAAGAAAACAACAGCAACAAACTACAGACCAAGTACTGATAATAAGCACACGTTTTCTTTCACTATTCCCAACACGGTTGAAACTCTTTGATTTTTAGACATCCTTAGTCTGCCTGTTCAGTTCTGTGCTTTAAACAGACAAGGACAGTCTCTGAAAAATACTGCCTAGGCTTTGCAAACCAGTGGATGGATTTTAATGCATACAGTGCCTGTTATGAGCAGAGGCTTGTGTTGATGTTACAGGTCAAGTACATAGCTAAAGCAATCTCTCGAGTGGAGATACTCTAGGCACTTTCAAAAGATTATTGTTTCATCTGTCACAACATGTCCTCATACCAAATACAAAAGTTTGTCAATGCCTGCTAAAATTACCCTAACCCTGTCCCATAAACACTCATATTATAAACCTGCATAATCATGCATCAATATTTTCAAATTAGTAGTGGAAGGACTACGTGTACTACACAGTGAGAGGTGAACCCACACAAGATTACCACTCAACCCTTCTGTTCCCCATCAGCTCTTTGGACTATTTCAGCATCTTTCAGCTTGTTGTTCTGGTTTTATGAACGACAAATTTTGCTCTCACCCCTTTCATCAACCTTTAATTCCAGATGCAGCTTGAAAATACTCATTTTGTTAGTGCCAATTAAAACAACTCCTTGAGCAGCTACTTTGTTAGAGATACAACAGAAGAGCAACTGGAATATATTCCACACTGCAGTCAAACAAGCTCACACTGTTTTAATAAAGTAGTTAATCAAAAATAATTGCAACCACTCTGATTTCACAAGCAGCATCGTTTGCCTGTAACTCCTAACAGCTCAATGTGGCTGCTCCACACTTTTTCATTGCTCCCTGTGCTGTTTAAAACTGTTACCTTCATACCCTGATAAGAGACATCTTAATGTTTTTATAACACCTACTAGTTTCCAATGTGATATCTGTCCTTAAAACCTAGATTCTAAAACTACTTGATATCCTGAATCTTCATAAATGAAGTCTGAAAAAAAAACCTTTTTTCCCACAATTTCTGCCTGTCACCGTTCTGAATTTTTCATACACGCAGCAACTGGGAGAAGGAATACACAATTTAAAATGGCTGCTCTGTTATATAGTATGCTCTGAGATGATGTTGATGTCAGTTCGGCTGCTTTTCACTATCACTTAATTTAAAGGGGAATGAAGATTAGAGGGAGGGGTTGGCACAATCTCATCCCACCCATGTGAAATTAAATGTTGAATTGCAATATAGCCATCTTCTCTGGGGAGAAATCCCAGCGGAAGAAGCTCATTCCCCAGAGTGGCTGCATGGTAGGAACCTCACCCTTTGATAAGCTGTGATGAGCTGTCTCTGCTCTCAATCAGTACATATCCACCCTACTGCCAGACTCCTGCTCTCTCGATTCTCTGCCTCACTGAGGAGAGGTAGCATCAATACTGTTTCCACCCCACGCTGCTGGGAGAGAAGACCCATTCTCCCTGAAACCCATGGAGAATTATTCTGGAACTTAAAATTGAAACTCTAAACTGTTCAAGTAAGTAAAAGGCCGCAAAAGTTTTTCATTCCTTCTGAAATGGGTTTTGTCCTTAAAGGCATACTATACAGGATTTGTCGGTTGCTGTTTGTAGACACACCATTCAAAGGTGGCTCCTTCTCCTCAGCTAAATGACACCAGAACAAGCTGAGAATAGAGCAGAGAGAGACAGAGTAGCACTGGATGAGCAAGCTAGAGAGTGAAAGAAAAGGAGCGGTGTTAATGAGAACATAATGTAGCAGTGAAACCCTATTAAACTGTTAAACACTATTTTCTGATTGTTTCAATGCAGTTATGATCTAAAGCACAAATAAACATGCCCGCACAACCCTATAGGAGGCATTGCCACATTGCTGGATATGGAGTGAATACAGCTGAAGTGCATGCTTATCCTGTGGTTTCTCCACTGTGGCCTCTCTGCTGGTTGTGTGTGTGTGTGTGTGTGTGTGTGTGTGTGTGTGTGTGTGTGTGTGTGTGTGTGTGTGTGTGTGTGTGTGTGTGTGTGTGTGTGTGTGTGTGTGTGTGTGTGTGTGTGTGTGTGTGTGTGTGTGTGTGTGTTCGGAGCTCAGCCCCACCCTCAGTCATAAAGACAGAGAACTGAGAAGAGACACGTACACAGTAATGTAACCTGGTTGCTACACTACAAAATCCTAAACACACACCCTGTGCTCTGTTATAGGCTGGGGGCTAAACACCCACTGCCCAAGGGTTGATGCAAGGTTGCCACAGCAAAATAATAAGAACATGAGAAAACCCAGGCAAAGGGACTCTAAATACATACGCTGCCACACACTTCTAGTGGGTCATAGATTGAGAGGGATTATTTTTGTATCAGTCTGTACATTGTTTTTTTAAGAAAAATCCTGCATAGTATGCTTTTAATACCTACAAAGTTTGACATCTTCCTAGATGATTATTGCCGTATCCTCTTAAAAGTATAAAATGTTTCTTGATGTTAATTATCACCTGTGTTCAGGGATGCTAAAAAAAAATGCTACACAGTTATGCTAGGCATAATGCCAATGTGAGAGTATTGCATCTCAAGGAGGGTACTGTGAAGGGGATTAGAAAGGTACTACTGATTACAGTTTTAAAATTACATTTATTTACATTTCCAGACATTTTCGTGTGCCCATCATACCATTGGGTTTGAGTAGAAAAAAACATACAGTATATAATGTATAACAACCAAAAACTTGTTGTTGTGAGAAAGAGTATGCAGTCAAAGTCTTTTTTCTGTATGCATACAAGTTGCCAGAAGTGAGGCAGTTAGCATATCAGGAACAACAACCCCTGAGGATAAGTGCTTAAATATAGAAAACCACTCACACAAAAAACTCACATCAAAAACATACAAGGCTATACAACGAAAATACTTTCCTTGGGCAAATACTGGTCCTGATTAATGCAATTTCAGCTCTAAGGAACAACTGTCACACTTCTGAATTCAGTACCTGAGGGGGCCAATCTAAGGTTATTCCCTGGAGAATTGGATTCTAAAATCTATTGACTCTGTTCATTAGTAAACCAGTTTCAAGCTTACAGCGTGTACAGCATCATTTCAGAAGAAAGATGAGAAAATCGTACAGCTGGAGCAGTCATTCTGTGTATTTTCTTTCTGGTCTTTAGGCATGTCTGTCAATAACTTCACCACCTTTCACTGGTAACCACTATATCAAATGCTATTTTATGTTCCTAGTGCATTAACCCATTTCAATTCAATATTAAATGTAATCATTTTATATATCTACAAGCAGGGCAATTAATAAGTCAGTGAACATGATGTCTGGTTCAAATGCCATTATCATATGAACAAAACGTAATATATATTGGTTATTTGTTGGCAGCAAAGAACATGGTGGACATATTAAACTGGTGAAAATGTGAGTGAAAATGAATCATGCTCATAGGTTTGTACCTTGTACTCAGATTTAAGCTGAGCATATAGAGACACTTTACACTTTCAGCAGATGAATGAAGATGATGTGAAAACAGACTTCTGGTATTGAACTCTACATGTACATCTTTCTGCACAGTGAAGGTCGAGCATCAAAGTGAAAGAAAAATAAGTAAAACACACAGTGGGACTTTAAGATTTGTGCAATTAAGCCTCAAATCAATAGTACAAACAGACAGAGTATATTGGGAGAGTGTGGGAATGTCATGCGATAATTGTGCATTTTGTTTAATCTCAGAATGTATGAATAAATGTATAAAGTATAAATTATTTGAGACATTGAGAAATGCCAGAGGATACATTATACTAATAGATTAATCAAATCACAGAATAACATTCACTGCACTTCTATCAATTAGTGATGTTGGTAATGGTAACATAAAAGAACTGTCCACATATGTTATTATGTAAAATTAAAACTATTAAAACTACAACTATTAAAACACTGCAGAATACTTTAAATAAATAAACTGTAAAAGCCCTGCATTGAAAATTGTACTGGTTTAAAAGTACAAAAGTATGAACAAATGTACTGACATTTACTTTAAGTCTTTTCAATATATTCAACTATATTTAGACTGACACACCACATACACCAACATCAACCTCTGCCTACATAGATGATATCAAAGGGAACTTCTTAAAAGTGGAAGAGGGTTTTTTTTCTTTCGGATTTATAGTTTGTGTGTAAAATCTAAACTACAAAGTAATTAGTAACAAACTGTCAGGTTAGTGCAGTAAAGTAACACACAGTGTTTTCCTCTGAATCCCTCCTAGCAGAAGTGGAATACAAGTATGCATGAAATTGAAATATTCCAATAAAATACATGTTCTTCTTAAATGTATACTTGAGTAAATGTACTTGGTTATTTTCCACTACTGGTATTGAGTAGGTTTCTGATTGCCAGTTATGCAATCATTTACCTTGTTTTTTATGACAAACTGCTCATTGACTCGCCAGTGAAAAGTCACTTATTTCATTTACTCAGCTGACATACTTTGCTTGTAGAATTTTTATGTTGTGCTACTTTATATTAGTACTCCATCAGGCTATGCTTGCAGATCTCGATTTAGATGCAAAATATATCAATTGATAAAAACTTGATACAGCATTATAGATTAAACTATAATGCAATGCTGCCTGCTGCCAGCAGTGTGGGCTTACCAGCTGTGAGCACAACATGTCAGTGTGCGTGCCAAAGTTTTGGGTCCATTCTGTATTCTCCATGCGCCAGACACAGATCCCTGATCTACACAAGTGGATCATCCACATGTCTGCACAAGTAGAAGACCTGTTTAAATCGCATCATTACTGATGCACATGTTAACTATGTAAACCAGTAGATTACTGTTATTGTTGATTACAGACAGATGTTTGTATGTGTAGCAGGCTGGCTTCCATCAGTCTATTGTATTTGAAAACAGATCCAGCTACAGATATAAATTGTATTATGAAAGTCTGGGTGGTAGTCCTTGAAAGTTCCTTTGTTTATGACATACCTGAATTAAAGGAATCCACATTTGATTATGCATTCTTGTGTTGTTAATTACACAGCCATACCGATCCAGGAGTAAACAGACGTGATGTCAAGTACACCTCAGGAGAACTGTAGGTGTTGTACATGTGTCATTACCTGAATGACACTCAATTTGAGCATTTATGTCCTATTGACTTTGAGGCATAGTGTGATAAACAAACCTAACATGAAACTGAATGGAACCATTAGCCCGTTAAAATGTAAGCAGATGTAGAATTGGCAGATGTTGCTTGTTGGTTTCATTCAGTTAGAATGATCAATGATAAATTGTGTGACACAGCTTTTAATTAAGTTATTGCAGATGTTTTTTATTTTATTTGTAGGTGCACTGATGGTTGGGGACATGATAACGTAAATTAAATAAAAGGAATTTATAAGATTGTGAACTACACCGCTGGAAGACGCCCAAAAGAACTTCATTCCAAATTAGTAATACAACATTGAATGTCTGCAAAAAAGAGTAGTCACATCAAGATTTGGCTGTTCACAGAGGAAGGAGGTTGGGTGGTTGGATGAGTCAACAGAACATCAGACTTTGACTTGGAAGACCACTTTTCATTTACCATGTCCAACCTACCATTCCTTATCTTCAACCAATAGCTTATTATAGTGCAGACCTGAACTTTCCCTAACCCTAACTAAGTCATTTTTGTGGTTAAATAAACCTTCACCATAGCACCGATGGATCAGTTTTGGAAGGCACTGACATATCATGTCTTCCATCAACAGGGACATCAGATTAGAATACATATGTGTTGTTTAATTTTGGGGGCTCAATGAATCTAATAAAACAACTATATATAGTGTTTTTTTAATTAAGATACCTTAAATGTATCAGCAAAGTAGTAGACCATTGCAAGATTTAAAAAATAATAATAATAAAAAAAGGCTTTTCATGGCTTAAACACAGATCTAAAGCACAGTAAATCATAAATTTAACTGAAATTGAATTACTAGTTTAACACATACTCCATATTTTCACATGTCAAAATTAAGCATCACGCTTGCTGAGTTCACTTGCTGTAGACCAGTATGAGCCAAGACACCAGAAGATACAACTTAATATATTGATAATAATCAGGTGAATCAGTTGACTTTTTACCAGTTGTGTGTTTTTATTATTGAACATTTTTAGTTTTTGTATCTCTATTAAATTGTTGCACAGTATACCAATAAGACACTGAATCATCTTTTGTCAAAACCCATGAAAATACCAAATACCACTACTTACATAGAGTTCTTTCTAAATGTATTCACCAATGTATGATAAAAGCTTGTAGCTTTTGCAGGACCTGCAGCTGTTCAACAATGATAATTACAACTAGACCAACCCAATAACGTAGTGGCCTGAATGCTTTACAGCATTTTTTGGGTCTAAATACAGGTAAAGTGCTATGCTGTCACTCCTTTCTCTTCAGTGACATGGCCCATCAAACTGTCAGTCATAAGGCTATTCACTTTTCCAGGGACTATTCTGAGGAGTGAGGATTATTTCAAAGCCAAAGTCAAAGTCATCTTTATTGGCGATTCTGCCAGATCAAGAACAAAGAAATGGTGATGATAACAAGTACAGTGCAAATAAGACAAATAGTGCAATAGAGCTGAAATATGTGCAAGTAATAAGCTAGTGCTGAGTGTAGGAGTGTGTGTGTGTGTGTGTGTGTGTGTGTGTGTGTGTGTGTGTGTGTGTGTGTGTGTGTGTGTGTGTGTGTGTGTGTGTGTGTGTGTGTGTGTGTGTGTGTGTGTGTGTGTGTGTGTGTGTGTGTGTGCATGACTGGTGCTGTTGGATGTGTAGGGGATGGGATGTATAAGTTTCAGCCCAGACTTTTTTGAGGCAGGAGGGGAGAGAGTTCAGCATCCTGACAGCCTAATGGAAAAAGCTGTTACACAGTCTGGTGGAGCAGGCTCTGAGGCTCCGGTATCTTCTCCCAGATGGCAGGAGACTGAAGAGGTTGTGTGAGAGATGGGTGGGGTTGCTCGCAATGCTGGTGGCTTTGCAGGCTAGGCAGGTGTTGTAAATGTCCAGGGAGGGAGAGGAGTGATCTTCTCAGCCGCATTCACTATGCGCTGCAAGGTCTTATAGCTGAAGGCATTGCAGCTCACAAAGCACATAGTGATGCAGCTCGTCACAGTGCTTTCAATGATGCCTCGGTAGAAGGAGCACATGATGGGTGCCGCGGCTCTTGCTCTCTTTAGCTTCCGGAGGAAGTAGAGGCACTGCTGGACTTTCTTGGCCAGTGAGGCAGTGTTATTTGTCCAGGATAGGTCCTCAGTGATATACACACCTGGTGCTGCCAACCCATTCCACAACAGTGCCATTGATGGTCAGTGAGGCGAGGTGAGTGTTTGGTGTGAGATCTCTAAAAGTCATTGTCATTCTCTTTTGTTTTCCCTACATTTAGGGATGGTTACTTAGCTTTGCACCACATGGCCAGTTGGTTCACCTATTGCCTGTAGTTCAATTCATCATTGTCGCTGATGAGACCCACCACAGTTGTGTTACAGCCAATTTTAAAAAGTGGTCAGAATTGTGCACAATCATGGGTCAGCAGAGTGAAAAGCAGGGGACTGAGCATGCATTATTGGGGGCCCCTGTGCTCAGTGTGGTGTTACTTCCAGAATAGCTGTTAAAAATGTAGTCACAGGGGTGTAACGGTACACAAAATGTATGGTTCGGTATGTGCTAGCTATCATACATCCATGCAACAGGTAAGTGGTGCACTGACAAAGCATTCTGGGTGGAACTTGATCTCTAGAATTAGGTGTATTGTTCAACACATTGGAGTAAGTAGACTATTCAACTACTTTGAAAGTAGTATGTATCAGTAGTATGTATCAAAATATGTACTTGTATGATCATTTATCATTTTGTGGAATCTTATTCAGTTTAATGGGAAGCATAAAAAGAAAGAGATATAAAATTGTTTATTAGTATGCCTTCAAATTAGTTGAAAATAGATTTGGTTCCGGGAAAACTTGTTGCATGTGTCAAAGTCAAATGTTTTTGTAAGGCTACCAAGTGTCTGGGTTGCAGATTGCAATATACACAATATATATCCTTAAATGCATGTTTGTTTTTTTTTAATGTCAACTAAACACTTAAAATCTGAAGTGATGAATCCTCATTATATCCTACCCTTATTGGTCCCTTTTTTAAACACTAATTTTACTTTTTGATACAGAGCTTCTCAACAGAACATTTAGCTCAAAGATGTCCAAGGACTGCTTAGGTTTTAACACTTCACAACGGAGCTAAATAAAATGACACATTGATTGGTTCTCTTTGTATAGAATGGGGACAAAATCAACTTGGTACAACAAATGTGCAGCCAACTGATAGAATGAGTAAACAAAGAGATAGAAAATGAAAGTGTCCGTTTCAGACAAGAAATAACATGCCACAGCAGTAATGGGTACAGGAGGGTTGTGTGTGTGTGTGTGTGTGTGTGTGTGTGTGTGTGTGTGTGTGTGTGTGTGTGTGTGTGTGTGTGTGTGTGTGTGTGTGTGTGTGTGTGTGTGTGTGTGTGTGTGTGTGTGTGTGTGTGTTAGTGGGAAGGGGGGGGTTTCTGTGGAGGTAATTTCTCCCTTTGTTGGTTTTATGTTTGGATACAGGCAGTGCAAAGAGAATTACTTGCTCATTGTTTGTTTTTTAGTCAGATAATGCCTGACTCATTTTATCAGGGGATAAATGTTGTTTGCATAATCATTTTAGAAAAACCCGGGGAAGAGAAAGCAGTTCTGCTAAACTGTATGTTTCTAAACACTGAGAAATAAACTACGCTGTATGAACATACATGTGCTCCCAAGTACCACTATGATAGACTTTAGTGAAGGTTGAATCAATGTAAACTGCACAAAACCTTAAATAACTAAACATAAGTGTTGGATTTCAGGGGCAGATTTTACAAAGAGGACTGGTATTGGCAGATTTTACAAAGAGGACTGGTATTGAAGTGGCCTATTCAGTTTTTATTCTTTCAAATGTGAAGCTCAATAGGCTCAAACAAATGAAATAGGTACAAGTAACAGTTAAAAAGTCAAATATAATAAAAAAAATAAAAATGATATTCCCCAGCAAATAAATTGCTCATGGCGCTTCAAAGTTGTTTCATTTAACTAAAACGTATTATTCTGCCCTGACTTTAAAAGATTCACACCGGCATTGATCCCATGATGTCATGCCTCTAACTAGACACTTAGCATTGAATAAATCAAATTACATTTACCAATATATATGATATATAACTACATATTTGCTTTAAATCCTCTTTTCTTTGCTTGTATGTGAAGATTTTTTCTTTGCTCCAGTCTCTGTGGTTAATTAAGTGGATGTGTAAAACTTGGAATAACGTTTTAATATTTAACTTAACTTGAGCTGTTGTGTCTCTGCCACAATTTACACCAGTTATGTTTTCCTCTACGGTATATGTGTCTTTCCACTATCTGTACATATATGCATTCTTATACTAATTACACATTTTTATTTTTTTTTTTTTTTTTTGTGTGTGTGTGTAATGCAACTGAATGCCAATAGCTGTATTTTCTATGGAGCGATGTGCAGGTATTCTCCCAGATCAACTGAAGGGCTGCCACTTAACCCTCATCTGCTACTCTGGGCAACTGTCTTAGATGATTGCGCTTAAAACTGCCACTGTCTATGATTAGATGTCATGATACAACACTGGCAAATTAGCCTTATTTCTCAATAATGCATTTCTCTGGAGAAGGCAGTCCCACTGAAGGCCCCAATGCCTCTCTGCAACCTGAAGGCTGGATATATTGTTTCTGAATACACTTCATGCAACACCAGTGGATTAAGGTGTGAATTTATGCATTACAATAGCTATATGAATCAATTACACTAAAAAAAACTAAAGCATGAGTTACCTAAGCAGTGGGCATGGCTCACTGCCTCAGAAGCCCAGAGGCTCAGTCACTGTAACATTACCAAACTAAAAACAGTTCTGTGTCCAAAACATAAAATTAACTGAAAAAAGTGCATTCAAAGTAATCAAAGCGTTGTTTTCACGGTTATAGTGTTAATATTGTTTTTGTTGATTTCTTATTACAATTTCTTATAGCAGAGATACTGTCAGTACACCTAAATGATTGTCATGTTCTCGATGAAGAACAGTTAATAAAGAAAGATCAAAATCGATGCAGCAGAAGCAGAGATATATCTTCTTCCTTGTCATAATGTGGTGCCTACATTAACAATGTCACAGTAATTTAGGTAATGCTAATATAGCCTGGAGCTGGTAGGCTCAAGCAGAGATGAGGAGCGGACTGCAGAAGTCTGATAACCTCACCTCTTTTTAACTGCGTGCCACTATTTTTTTTAACAATGTTTTTCATTTTCAAACTTGTTGTCTTCAGCCCCAACTGGCAATGTCTCACTTAACAACACTTGATGAACACAGTAAACAACAATCATGTTATAATGTCTGCACTACACAACTGCACGTATATGATTGGATGTTACTGGCCACACAGCTGTGAATGAGCCAGTGGCTGAGAAGCATATAAGAAACAGACCTCAAAAACATATGTACAAGGTCATAAAATCAACACTAAAATTTGAGTTTACAGTAAGGTTTTATAATTTGTGAGCTGACTTTTAAACATTTATAATAATATATTTGAACAGAAACAAAATGTCTTGTCAGGTAAACCATTCAACCTCCCCAACTACTACAAAACAAGAACACAATTTAAGTAATGAGCACGCTGGAGACAAAAAAAAAACCCAAAAAATAATCATCCACAAGTCAGTAAAATAACATTTCAAATTAATTTGTAAACTGTCTGACTTATATTTGACTGAAAGTTCTCAGTCATTAGTAGCATAGGTGGAGGCCAAAATCAATTCAGGAGTCCTCTGGAGGTGTAATCCCTTCTTATCCTGAGATCTAATCAATGTAACAAGCATACTCACATTTGGCCCAAGTAAAGTCTGCGTCCAACTCTAGCATCAAAAGAGAAGAGTGTTTACATTACATACAGCAGTCTAAAAACGGCAGTACTTCTCTGCATCTGAAGTTTGAATGTAGTCATTTCAAATTTACTTCCCTTACCTATAAATGGTACATACAAAAAAATATTAAAGTCAGTATGATGACAGTATCACTATCATTATTATTGTTATTGTTGTAGGTGTGCTATAAAAGTGATGTGACAGAGGGAGTAGACAGTTGAGAAGGTCACATATAAGCTTTTACCAAGTGTGAGAATTAAGTGATTGCTAACCTGAGGAATACAGATGGTATGTTTTAGTTTCCATATGAAGACGTGCATTATAGTAGAAATTAAAGAAGTTGATTAAACAAAACCCAAACTAAAAAGCAGTACTCCGATGAAAAAAGTCATATGACAAACATAACGAAAAGCAGATTTACCAAAACGCGAGGTAAACCTGTTGATTTTAATGGAGCAAACACGAGGTACATGTACACAGTGTACTGCGGACCAGGAGTATTCCAATCAATTCAAAACACTTAATTTGTCCCTGAAGGGCACTTTAGAGGCATGTAGAGTAGCACAGTCAACAAGCAACACAATGGAAAAATTGTAAATAAATAAAAAACATGGAAAAAGCAAGAATAAGCTGTACATATTATGATGAACATAGACAGCAGCATCAATCCAAGCTATGTGTGAGTCACTGTGTGGGTGTGTGTTTGGGGGAGAGAGACAGAGAGAGAGAGAGAGAGAGACACAGAGGGAGAGACAGAGAGAGAGACACACACAGAGAGAGAGAGAGAGAGAGAGAGAGAGAGAGAGAGAGAGAGAGAGAGAGAGAGAGAGAGAGAGAGAGAGAGAGAGAGAGAGAGAGAAAGAGAAAGAGAAAGAGAGAGAGAGATGATTCAGTATATGAACTATATTGGTGAGCAAAGGGACAGGAATGGCTGGGAGTTGAGGAGCTGAACAGTCTTGAGGACAAAAGTTGCCCTTCTCCTCTGCGTCCTGAGGGGAGCCACTCAAACACAGGGAACAGGACGTGCGAGGAGTCTTGTAGGATCCTGCTGGCTGACCTTAGCATCTGCTGCTCGCATAGGGTGGAGACAGCTCTGACAGGGAGTCCAATAATTTTGCATTTTGACTGTGCTCTGCAGGCGGTTTCTGTTCTGGAAGCTGATAAAGTGGAACCAGCAGGTGAAGGAGAATGTCGTGACGCTCTCAGTGAAGGAGTGGTAAAGTATTGTGAGGATGTCCTTGCTAACCCCAAAGGAGTTGAGCAGGAGATATTGCTGTTGTTGGTATTTCTTGAGGATCTCCTCTGCGTCAAGGGGAAATTTCGGCAGGTTACCAAAGATCGTGCTCAGGTACTTATATTCCTCAACAACCTCTAAGGGCTTTCTATGTATAGTGGTAATGACTGTAGCAGCCAATTCCTTCTACTTGTTGGTGAAGGTAACTACCATCTCCCTGGTCTTGTTCACATTAAGTTCCAGGTGGGAGTTGTTGTATCACTCCACAGACACTTTAAGAGCTGAGCGTGTTTTGTGCTGCGAGGGCCCTGAAAGCAGAGAAAGGAAGACTGAGTCATCAGCTAACTTGACTATGTGACAGTTTGCCTGGGTAGACCTCATCAGTATAAATGATGAAGAGCAGGCATAAGAGGACACAGCCCTGCGGGGAACCAGTTGAAATGTGTAGGAGGTTGGAGAAGGTGTTGTTGACCAGCACTCTATGTAACTTGCTGGTGAGAAAGTCCATTATTCTCAGGATTAGATGGTCATCTAGATGTAAGTGGTAGGTGAGTTTCTCAGCAATAATGTGTGGCTTCAGGGTGTTGAATGCTGAGGAGAAGGATGCAAACTAGAGTGGGTCCATCTATGATTCTGTTGCCTTGATGATATGGTTTCTGATGACCCTCTCTATAGCCTTCATCACAAGAAAAAGATGAGAGTTGCAGACCTTAGGTCATTCAGGGCCTTGATATTGCCTTTGCCCTGGGAATAACTGTGGTGTGTTTCCACAGCTGGGGAGCTATGCTGCTGACCATGCAGCTCTGGCCCAGGTCTTTTTGAAGGCTCTAACCACATTCCCTGTGTTTATAGCGAGTGCAGAGTCAACAGGTTTGCATATGGTGATGGTTGCATCTGACTGGGTAATGTTATCTGTCTCAAATCTGTTGCAGAAGGAATTGAGGTCATCAGGGAGCGATGCTGGGCGGCTGCCTGCAACTTGAATGAGCTTGCGGGTGGTGGAAGCAGCATTCACAGATGTCCTTGAAGCATTGCCAAGCTGAGCAGAGGTTCTCTTGTGTAAATGTTTGCCCTACTTTGTCTCCATATTTCAGTTAGTCAGTTTTGATGGCATAGTTGACCTCTCTTGTTAACCCTCTTTTTTCCCCCATTTTCAGAGCCAGTAAGGAAGATTCTCTGTCTTGGGAAGGACTTCCTTGATGTCTTTAGGTCCCCAAGGTTTATTGTTAAGGAAGATTGTGACCTTTTTGGTATTGTCCACACAGAAGGAGATGGATGATGAGACAATGTCCACTTGCTCATTGATTTTTCTGGACGGGGCTATGAAGTCATTCCAGTCAGTGGCTTCAAAGCATCCCAGCAGGCTGTCAATGCTATCACCGATTCACTGTCTGATGGTTTTAATTACCTTATCTTGCTCCTTACAACCGGTGAGTAGGCTGGTGCATGCAGAATGGTGTGGTGGTTGGCAGAGCAAAGGTGGGGAGAGACCCAGACCTACATCTGGGATTGAACCATAGCATCTATCCAGTGTCTTTCCCTGGCAGGCAGTACATGTGTCGTTTTAGTAAAAACTTTTGCAATATTCATTGGCTGAGCAGTGATTGAAATGACCCAGGATGAATTTGGTCTAGGCATATGAGCTCAAGCCTGTCTAATGTTTTCTTGATGTGGCTGTAGTTGCATTTGCTCTGGAGTTGATGTAAACCAGAATGAAAAAAAGCTGTGGGAATTCGA